>NW_017259538.1:158284-163840 GCF_001594045.1 Atta colombica | reverse complement strand
TTATCGCCTTACAAATTTTTTGGGGAATTTCAAGCAATACCTATAAACAAATATTATATTTTAAAAATATTTCTTCAGTACATTGAGAAAAATTGCTGCAACATTCGCAATGTGTAATGTCACTGTAATATGTTGTTGAAATGGTCTGTGCTTTATAATAATTTCAATCAGAAAATTCACAGATTTATCCATTTTCAACCAGAATTCCAAATTAATCAGACTCTTTTTCCAGTAATATTTTGTTTAAACATCTAAGTCAATTTGACTTCCACACGAGCACTTGAGTTAATGAGAGAAACAAGAATGAAATGACTGATGAGAATTAAGAAGAAAACGCTGACACACTTATTCACGTCTCATCACCCGATAAAGTTTCCATCGCACAAGAAAGAATTAACGAAAGTAAGATCCGCCCAAGTTGTTAAGACGCATGCACATTCCGGCGCTTCCCAAGAATATCAGTACTCGGACGTTCGCACGTCTAGAACTTTCGCGCGATGGTAATTAGTAGAACCTTCAATTAACGGAAACGCATCCGTACGAAACATCAAGATTTCTTTTTCTCATCGAGATTGAACCGGTCGAAAGCCGTTCAGTCGCGCGAATCGCATGCAAGTAAACGAAAAAATGAGTGTAAAAAATGAACGAGAAAGAAATATTGTAGAAGACTTTCTTCGCAAGGAAAGAAGAACATTATCCTGCACTGGAAAAAATATCTGATCGGAATTAAAATTCAATCAAATTCGATCAAAAATGGACGAACCAGAAGAATTATATAAATATATATAATAAGAATTTCGATTATGTCTACTAGAATTCTAGTAGATTTAACCAGAAAATTCTGATTCATCCATTTTTTTCAATCAGAGTTTCAATTAATTTAACCAGGTATTTTTCTCAGGTGTGGGTTCGTTGCACTGAGATAACTATGAACACGATTTAGTCGAATGATATCAAATCGCGCCGCGATTCTCGAGAGCACATCGATTTAATTGGCCGTTCCGCTTCGACGCGTGATGTGTCTATCAATCAGCTGGCCTTTTCCTCAACAGCTGACTCTCTTGGCCACTGGAAGATAAAGTAGAAACCCTAGTTTCATCCGCCGACGGTAAGGAAGCGCACCAGGGAAATCGAACGATGCATCGTACCGACCAGAAATAAGCCTCTCGTAGATTATTTCTATCCAAAAATTATTCTCTTGCAAGACTCCAGTCTCTTCTGAACATCGATAAAAAGTTCCCTCACTTCCCGGACAATCGGAAATGTTCTTGAAAAATCTGATAGATCCGAAGAACAACTACAACGCTTAGAAGAATCCTTGTGACACTTCGCGATAACTTCTTCCAAAGAACTTCTGCCCTTCATTATTTAATCCTTAAATAAAAAAAAAAAAGAAGAAAAAATTACATCTCGGAAATACTGACGTCGAGAACAAAGATACACGATGCTTCGGATGTGCTCGTTTCAACAAGCATCGAGTTTCACTGCAAACTTTTGTCGACGCTTGTACGCGCGGCCGCGATTTGAATTACAATCGGTGCATCCCGCCGTGCCGTGGCCGTCCATCCGTTCGTTCGTTCGTTCGTTCGTTCGTTCATTCGTTCGTTCGTTCGTTCGTCCGTCCGTCCGTCCATCCATCCGATACCTCTCGTTAACCACCCGCCATTCCCGTGTAATTTTATGCTAAATTTCCCGCCACCGTTCGCCGCGTTTCGTTTTTCTTTTTTTTCTTCATGTACCACGAATTATTTTCCTCTCCTTTTTCCTCATCCCTTCTTGCCTCCTCACACGTTGCCGAGCCAATGGAGCAACCACATTTCCGCTGGTCTACCGCTTCTTCCTCTTTCCCACTTCCCGTTTCTCACCTCTTCTCTTTCTCTCCATTCCTATCCTCGTTTTTTCCTGCCGTTCTGTTTTTAATCTTCCTTCTTCTTCACGCGCCTCTGCGCCAGATTGCTCGGGATGATAATCAACGGATATTCATCATGTTCTTCAGAACAATAGTAAGGAGAGGAACCAGGTGGAACGAAAGCTTCTTGACACAGCACTGGTTGGCCTTGGCCTTGGCGATTTCACATCACGTCCTATGGCGGCGATCGTGCGTTTCTGGCATTTTACGTGCACACATAGCTTACACATATACAAAATAAATCCCCAAAATATAAACGCACGCGGTTCTCTTTATTTCGATCGATGATTGAAACTATAAAATCAGGAATATACTGAGGGAAAATTTCTAGTTGAAAATGAACGGATATTCTGATCTGATTATTTCGACTAGATTTATAATATATTTATAATTATAAAATTCTAATTTTAATAAACAATTTAGGCTCAAATAAATAAATCAATTACGTAAAAGAAATGCCTGTAAAGGAACCAACACAGGAAGTATGTGTGTAAATGATTATAAAATTCTAAATTGTCTATTTTCTGTTAGAATTCTAATTAAATTCTTTTTCCAATGTAAAATTTATAAAACGCATTACAACTGTATTAGAGGAGAGATGCCGATGATTTTGCAGAAGAGCATGTAAAATTATCATTCCCACTTTAATTTTCAAGAGTTATGATTAGAATTCTTAGCTTTTGAAGAATATAGGAATTCCATAATAATTTTTTAAAAAGTTCCTCGATAGAAGATTTTTTAATCTTTTGATTTATACAGATTTGATTCTGCTCCGATTACGTCAAACAAAATTATACATAATATATATAATCAGTGAAGAATTAAAATAAAATAAATAAATTATACTTTATAAAAATGTGAGAAGAGAAAATATTGTAGAAAACAATTCGAATTTACACGAGATCAATATCACATATTTTTAAATTTCCGATGAGATAAAAAAAATAACCAACAACCTCTCCTGTTTTAATTTTATTACGTCGCCAACACGTCACCTTTCATAAAATCGTCATAAATCTTGGATCCCGAAACAAACGGAATTCGTTTAGAAAGGATGAAGACGAAGCAAAATTCGCAAGTTCATAAAGAATAAAAAGAAAATTCTCCCCTAGAACTAATTACCTATTCTTAACCCGTGCACTCATCAAGAAACAAATTAACAGAGCAGGCTACTTTAATTTTGTTACGTTGATGATACGTCGCGTATTTTTGCGAAAGGATTACGGACGATGCAAGATGATCCAAAACGAAGATAAATATCAGGGCACAGAAAAAGATGAGAATAAAGTGATGCAACTCTATCTTTCTCTTTCCTTCCTTTCCTGCCCCCCCCTCTCTCTCTCTCTCTCTCTCTCTTGCTTCTTCGCAAGTTCATAATTTATAAAATAGATTGGCCTGAATTTTCTCGAAATCAATAAACACTCGATTATTACCATCTTCTCCTAAATTCGTAAAAACCTTAAATAAGGACTCCATGTTTGAATCGTAAAAATTCGCAGCAGTATCGCATTCATCTCGATGGGAATACAATTTTCGAATAGGAAATCGATGGAGTGAAATATACGACACCCTTTCATAGGCCACCCCTGGACAATAGACGTCACATCGCATGTATAACCGATATCCGGACGCGGGTGCGCTTGCACGAACGAACGAACGAACGAACGAACGAACGAACGACAAACGAACGAACGAGCGAGCGAATGAACGCACATACGCACGAACGCTCATACGCATGCACGCACGCACGCACGCACGCACGCACGCACGCATACATACACACAACTCGTTTTTACCGCCACTTGTTGGAGCACTGCCATATGTCGCTGAGATGAACATGCATGCGCCTCGAGGATATACACGTGTGCGTGTACAGCCTCGGGCAAAAATCGGCTCGCAAACCAGTGAACGGTAATAGCCGACATTCTCTGAGGCTGCAAGATGTCTTTCTTTCGACCAGAATGAGATTTCTTTATCATATTATTGCGTATCGTTCCATTACAACATAATTCTCCGAATTAGCACAGCAATCGAGATTTAATATTCCTTTGTGTTCAAGTTACAGTAACGTATTGTGAAATATTAAGATTAATCTACGAAAATGATACAGCTAAATAGTATTTATCGAGGGTCTCATCATGATAAAGACGGCAATCCAGGAGAGCACCAACGATGCGTGCGGCCAGCGAGTAATTTCATGGTAGGACATGACCGGACTCCTGAATCGGCTGAAAACGCGAATCCAATTGACCTAACAGGTCGGTCTGAGTAATTGGCAATTGTCGGCCAACGTTGCCCGCGCTCATTCGTCTACCACAATGAATGTTCTCAAGTCGCACCTTCCGCCCACCTTGCACTTTTCACGAGTGCCTCGTCAACATTCTATTCACCTCGGAGCTCTCAGCTTGACGAGGAGGAGAAATATTTATATCATTATATTTATATCAGTTTTGTTGAGAAAAATAATCGATATATAAAATCTATATAATGTACATAAGTCTAATGTACATAAGTAAGGTTATGTTCCAAAATTCACTGCTGAAAATGCCGGTGCTGAAAATCTGTAGTGCACGTAACATAAATTATAGATTTTTAGCACTGGCAGTGAGTTTTCTTACTCATTATTTCTCACAATAAGGATCATACAAATATTTCTTTTTGCTGGCAATGAATTTTGAAACACAGTCTTAATCAGTTTTAGATTCAGAATTTTACAGGAAACAAATATTCACACATATAAAAAAATCTACTGCACCTCTTCAAACATGCAGAACAAACAAGAAAGATTATAATTATAGTAATTGATATAATTATCCACTTTTATATTTTTATGTTTCCCCGTCAATTTCAGATCAGAATATTTCACTCGCTATATGGCTTATATAAAGATAATGATTTATTACATCGATTTGAAACGAAAATTAGACAAAATCAATTCGATATTTCATTGAGAAACACTGCATTGTGCGAGATGTATAAGGCGATAACAAAAACCACCCGGCTCAAAGTCGCCTAGACGCCAAGAACTCGCTCCAGGACAGATTCACTAGCATCGCGCTGGAATATCGAGAAATCAGACAAGATCCGTGAAGGCAAGCTGGACGAGTCTTTCGAAAACTATATTTCGGTCGATACCCAGCGAGCAGGGACACAGTAGATAAATAAATTTACGGCTGGCCTATTCCTGGCAAGAAATAAATAATTCGCCGCGCAACACAGGATGAGCGCCGATTGGCGACGCTGTACGCCGTTCTGTCGCGGTAAAAATCTATTCTCGGTGACCGACACCAGACACGCGGGAACAAATTGCCATATCGAATTTCCGGCATCAAACAAATCTCGCGAATTCACAACCCGCGTACAACTTAGGTTAGTCTGCAATTAGTATGCGAGATGCAAAATCAATCGGGATGATTGCGCCGTTCGGTTAAGCTAGATCTTATAACAGAGTATAGCCACAAGCAATTTTGTTAAAACTCTACGAAAAAAAGGTATATATGTTTCTCTCTGTATACATACTATCTCATTTTAAATTATATTGTCTCAGTCTTAATTAAAATTATAGTATATATGAAATAATTTATATGTTAATGAAAGTAGTAATATAAGTTAAAGTTATACAGGGAAGAAGTATAGATATATATATA
>NW_017259538.1:157065-157783 GCF_001594045.1 Atta colombica | reverse complement strand
AATATATTTAATATAAATATTAATATACTTTTATTTTCAACATTTTGCAGAGACTGTATAGCTAATACAATCTTAAGTATAAAACCAAATGTTCTTTGCAAAAATGATAATTGTCACCTTTCCGGTTTTTGATTGAAACTTCTTTTTAATAGAAAAAAATCTTGAATTAACTCTAAATTTTAATGACCTTTTTTGAAGGGCATCGAAAAGAATTTTCTTCCAGTTTCGAAAAGAAATCTCCCGGAAGAGGAAAATCGTCCATCTTCAACACAAATATATAATATTAATCGAAAGGTAACCATGATATGGCTGTTTTCTTATGTATGAAATATATTCAATTTTAATTAATACTTGTAAAGATGACTTGCAGAAAAAACGAAATAGAAATTCTTATTGAATTAATATAAATTTACTTTCACTTAACTTCATATAGACTCTTTTTAGAGAAATTCGCGAGAAGGTGGAAATAAAGGCAAATTTGAACAGAAAAACGACCAGCAGATCGAACTACTCCTAATACAACATCTACTATTAATACAAATCTCGTAAATACATAATTCAAATTTAAACAGTGAAAATAATGGATATAAAAGTATACATGGCGTGAACACTTATTTTCCAACAATCATTTTTTATCTTTGTGTCACATCTGAATATTGAATTAATGTTTATATATATCATGCCGCATGATTGTAACTGAAGTTACAAAATCAATGAC
>NW_017259538.1:144050-156965 GCF_001594045.1 Atta colombica | reverse complement strand
CACACACACACACACACACACACACACACACACACACACACACACACACACACACAAAATAAATATATACTATAGAAATCAAAGCTTTAAATGTTGTAGTTGGATCAAAACGATGTAGTTGGATTTTAACGCTTGTATGATTCTTATGTGAATTTATATACTACATAATCCCTAGAAACGTTAACTCTAAACTACCGCAATAATATCACGAGTTACATTGATTAGCAATTTAACAAATTTTTTATGCTTTCGCATAAACAATCTTAATAATATTGAATGACATCAAAATCTGTAAATTAATTCTTATTGCAAAAAAAAAATATTACCTCGGGAGTCGAACCCGGATCTCTTACATCCCGTGCGAGCGTACTAAGTCTTTATTTAGATTACCGAGGCAGCTTAAGATCCAGTTAGACAGCCGTTTACAGTCTTTGATTTCTACAGTTGTGTTATCACATACGATTCTATAATATATTATATTGTAAATATACACATAGTCTAGGATATATTGATGGAATCGTTTCGGAGGTCAGAAGCATTAGGCAGTAATATCTACGTGGAGCTGTGTTTCCAACCTAATTTCAATAATTCAGAAAACTGACTGGCCAACGCCGCCGATGTGTCTGTGGTCCCTGCCAATGGCCTCCAAATAGTCTCGTGCAGCAAAAGCTGCACGTGCAACGACTGCACCGACAATGTACATGTGTCCGAAACACGATGATTCCCTGTTTTATGCAAGAATAGTACGTGCTCTTCCTAAATGCAATTTTCGACACGTTGATGTAAAAATTTCCCATCATAAAATGTTTAGCAACTCATCGATTTTGCAACGTGCAAATTCTAAATGTCTCTCGTCATTTTTACTTTGCAACATCGAAGCGCTTCCTTAATTTATTATTCATCATGTAAAATGGTTTCGATAAACGTACCGCGAGAATTATTCGATTTACATGAAAGTTGTATGTAGTTTGGCTATTTTATGTCGCGGTTGATTTCGAAAAATTAGATTTATTCTAGAAGGGTTAAAGTTTGGCCGCGCGGAGTTATGTCATTTGCGCTCGTAGCTAAAAGCGGAAGTTGCTAATTCGATTAAAAAATTGCACTGGCAGCTACAATCTGGGAGTTGGAGGTGGCCGTTTCCCCAGTAATTCCATCGGACCACTTTGCGTGGATATAGCAATTTCGTTCTCATCTGCGTCATCGAGCGAACTATTGCGGCTAACTGACCCAACGTTACAATCACTAATGAGAACGAAGCACTTTTATCGGAAGGAATAAACGTCAATCGGTTCTTTTCATCGCATTCGCGCGTACCTGAAACTGAAATCCGTCAGAAATTTGTTTGACTGGCGTCACCCTGACTTCCCGTCAGTGACGGGACCAACAACATACTTTTGCCAAAAACGCTGTATCTCGAATGTTTCTTTTTCGCGTATCGGAGTTGAAACCCATTCAAAAATAAAAGCCCGCCAAAAATCCGGTCGTTTCGGCACAAAACGCTAAAAAAAAAAAATATGCCGGCACAGCTGCCTGACTCACGTAACTAGCAAAAAGAATTCGTAAACGCCAATGTGAGGCCGATTGGCCCTCGGCCAGCAAACCGACGCCATGTAATTCGATCATCGTGTAAACTTTGCGGTTCCGAGCATTTATGTAATTCTCGCTATTCCCTCCGTTACACGAATTTCCTTTTAGCCGAAGAGTCGATCGGCCGATCGCGTTCCTCACCAATTTCGTATTCACGAATTCTGGATGACGTCCCCTGAATCGGAATCAAGAATATCTTGGGTCGAACTGGATGGCAGCTTCATTTGTACGAAAACACATTGCAGGAATATTTATTGTACGGGCAGCAATAATTATTTTAACGTAGCAACAATCATAATTTATCTATTATGTTTGAAGTTTGCATATTGCAATTTCCGACTGTTACATCAACGTCAAAATTAATGCAGTCCTCATTAATAAGAGTCACTTAACGTTGCATGAAGATTGCTGTTTTATGTAGGTTCCCGTTAATACGATTAATTAGATTTAATAAACCGTTCAGCTGGACCAGATAAATAATCCATTCTCATATACGCGACGCAAATCAATCGATAACACAACCGCGGCAATCATATCCGTAAATTTAGCTGGTTTAATAATATTTATCAACTATACGTGGTACATCGGCGAATCGATAAATTTATGTAAAGCGCAAACCGAATATAATTACACTATGCTCAACTGGGGAATAAAGGCGATTTAAACTGGATAAATTTCACGTTTGACCGATCGGCAAAAAATAAACTCGCTCGTTTAGCTAGGAAATTCAACGAAATAATTAACGTTTTAACAAGTAAATTACCCGTCGCTAACAATAAATTATTTTTCCTATGTATAATACTTCACCGAGCTGACGCGAATTCCAAATTCAAATCGCGCATTTGGTCGCTTTGAAATTTGTTCGATCCCGCGTGCAACCACCAATTCGGTTAAGCAAATACGATATCGATGGACCGATGTATATATTTACAAGAGATCGAATAACCGTCGCGCAGGAGGACAAAGAGATGGATAACCGGCCGTGTTTTTCGGAAGTCGATTAACATTTAAGGAGAGCGACGAAAACGACAGACAGTTTTTTCCTCACTTGATCCGAGTAAAAACACACCCAATATCGCGGTTAACGAACGTTTTCCAAGAGATAAACGGCATATATACGGTTAGATATCAAAGGAGCAATGGTAACTCAATCCCTTGAGTTAAATAACATTTTGTTATTTTTAACTTTCATCCGTGTCAAAATGTAAATCAATTTCTGTGGTTTCAAAGTAAACATCGTCCATATTAATGCATTTAGTAAATAATAAATTAAATTTTAATCCAATTTAATAAATTGTCTTAAGTTAAATTATTTAACTTTATTGTTTTAATTAAATTAACGACACATTGAATAGGAGCAGTGGTGACATATAGATATAATTAAAAATAACTCGAATTGGATATAATTTGACATTATAAGTTTAACTTGTAGTGTACATTTGTATATAAGTGTATTTGTATATAAATGTATTGATTTAAAATCGTGTCCTTCCCGTTGTATTGTAAATGCCTACAATTTGTCACGAAATTAACAGAATTCATTTCGCCTCGAATGTAATTGTCTCATTTTCGCAGGGCGCGTAATTAAAAAATTGACGCGTCATAAAATGTGATTAAAAAGCGACGTTAAAATCGTATTTTTCGCGTATCCGTTGTTAGGACGTAATGAAACCTGTTGAACTAACTAGCACAAAAAAAATCAATCGTATCTCAGTTAGAGAAACGAACTCTTTTTCTCTTTTTCGAGGCTTCCAATTGATCATATACGCGTAAGATTAGCGCAAAGTGTGTTGGTGAATTTTGTGAGAGGCACTTCAGAGACTGACTCATCAACCAAGATATTGATTTCTACCGGTTCTTTCCTCGGTGTGGCTGATTAAATCGCGTAAACGGCCCGTATAAATTCAACGTTTTACCTTTCGTGTGATTCAATCGATCGACAGCGTAACTCACGCTACAATCATGACGTATCTTTTTTACGCACGCAAATACATCGTCTGATACTGTTATAACTTCATTTGCACGTAAATACTCCATGGCTAGTATTCATAGTCGGTGTTTATTTTAAGATCGTCTTAAGTAAAGTTTTAAGATTTAAGATGCTAATACAGTCCTCCTCTTTATTTAGTTCGTGATATCTTAAGACTATATTCAAAACGGTCCTATATAAATGTAAGACTCTATTAAATATATAAATACTGCCTTATGTGACAGATATTAAAAAGCCACATAGAAAGTATATAAAAAAGTTCGTTTAAATTAACTTAATATGTTACTCAATATAGTCATGAAAGTTAATGGCGATTGAATAAAAAGTAATGTCGAATATGACAGTGTTATCGAGAACGTGATCTTTAATTAACTTAAAATTACATAAAAGAAAGAAAGTTGTGTAACAAGATTATTAACTATAATTTAATTTATCATTCCGAATCAAGCCGAAAAAATTGTACAATGGAGATACTGTTAACTTATTTAATGCTATATCAAGATCACTTTCTTAAAATTGAGTCTTAACTCGTCATTAAATTTTAAGCACGAGCTCCATCGAACTTTCCATTGTTCGAAGACCGACACAATCCTACGCGTGACGTCAAAAAATATCGGACAAGGTTACACAGGTGAGCCACGTGGAACGAAACAAGATATTGACGAGATATGTATTTGTGCCGTCGCGTCGCCAGCGATGTTTCGGGCATGCGAATTTCTGCGTATACAGACAATGTCGCCTCGCCTCGTCGAATAATCCACAGAATACGGAAACTACTATTGTACAAACTTTCTAAGCGATTCTTTCGTAAGCGATTAAAATTCTACAAGTGACATCTGTTCACGCGAGTTGTGCAAGACTCCATAAAACCATATGCACGCACATGATTAAAGTTACAGAAAGGTATCGAGGTTAAGGTTAAACCCGGAGATAATGTTTTCAAGGCTCGGTTTATCTAATTAACTTGATGATAATGTAAAAATTGTGTTCTTAGGTTCTAATGGGTTTGTAGTAATAATTTTAAAAGCCATCCCTTTAGTGATAACCATAACTAAACATACAAAAATACAAATTTTACATTATCACCAGCCAGATCAAGCCAAACCACAAGTTAACAAAACAAAACAAAAATAAAAAATGAAAAACCGAAAATCTAACAGAAAAAATATGTAATAAAAAAAAAACTCATTTCCTTCGCACACTAATGAGTCGATCTTTAATGAAACGTGTAATCGGTAAATAATTTCGATTACGTAAGCCACAATTATATGCTTGTGACTTAACGCAAAGTCATACATACAGAAAAATTAAGTATAGGATAACGTACATATGTATATTACGTAGACAGCCCCGACGACGATGCTGCATTCGCTTTAAAGAATTGCATTTTCCATCACCTTCAGAATTTTTATTTCATTTTTCCTCGCATAGAAAATGCACAAGGATACGAGCGATGTTAAATTAGAAATGAACAACGCGCGAGAGAGAATTACATGACGCATACTCTCGACGCTTTTAAGGTGGCATCCGGTAGTGGATTAAAAAGAGGAGACTTCCGTCGTATGGTTAGAGAATTTTGATCGATCAAAGAAAGTATTTTCGAGCGTGCTCGTCTGCACACGCAGACACGACTACAGACGCTGACGCATTGTGCATACGTTATTTTTTTGCCGATGGTTCTCAGTTCGCGAATCCTCAAGGTTATAGCGAAAAGCATTCACTGCGACGCACGGTTGAAGTTGTTAACCTCTGATTCTCATTAATGAATACATATTATTAGGCGCTTAACTGTGAGAACATGTATAAATCACATATTCATCATTATTATTATCTGTCTATACAAAACCTATGGCTTCATTTCGCATTTGTCGTGGAAAATTTAGAATCCATTGTAAAAAAAAAACAATTTTATACTTATGTAAGAAAAGTGTCAATTAACGGTTAAAGTTAGATGTAATGATACTTAATATTCACAATATATTTTTACACATGTATTTTATATACATTTATTTCAGATATGACTGCACGCCAATTACTTTCGCGCGGACTTGCAACATCAAACTGAAATAATAATCTCACAAATTTTAAAAATAATCAGTTCAAGAGAGTTCTTTAAAGAGATTTAAGTAGCAATAAATCGACGATTAAATTTAATTTGTGAGATTATTATTATTTCAATTTGTTTGTGTTGCAAATTTGAAAGTATCGATGAGTAGTTACATATCTAATGTATATACATATATTTAAAAAACATACAAATAATAAAAAAATGTTATTCTTTTCCTTTTATTTAATATATTCATATAAGCGATTATCTGAATTAATATTTATATTTATATTTATTGTGTAAAATCAAAAGCAAATGATATATGGTTACATTAATATATTGTTGTAAATGTTAATGTTAATTTTACTAAAGAAATATACATTTCACATTTTATATTTTCAAATTGTCTCAAGATGTTACATTTTTACATAATATTTGTATTACTTCCCAACATATTCATCTTGAATTAACAAAAATTTGAATGGACGTTTGGGACGCATGAAATGTGTTGATTCAGTACAAATTTTCCAATTCTGTAACCTACAGATTTTTTGTTAAAAAAATAACTTTGGCAGAGTCGATTCCTAGCATTAAATATCCTTAGCATTAAATATCCGGACATCCTTCCGTGCATCTTGCCTGTCTGAATAATTGACGATGATGACGATGGTACGATATCTACATGCTTTAATTTCGCGCAAAACTTGCAGCTGCACGCGCACGTTCCGGGCATATAACGGACAAATAACCCGTATGCATATTTATATGCAATACGGCTTGTTGTTTTCGCCACACTTGCTCAGATAATAACAGACCGTTAATACTTGCGCGTTACCGAAGCGATGCGCGCATGCAAAAGTAACATGCCGCATTAACCTGCTCAATCGCCAACCTCACCGAATATAACCTTATCAAGCAGTTACCGGTTCGCTTATAATTATTGTTTTCCCATCGGCGATTTTCAAAGTAGGTTGCGTTTTGTGTTACATAATTACAACTCGCGCCCAGGACAAAGGCTATTTGACTCGCGTACCTTTGTTAACCTGACAACATAATTAATCGAGGGTAAAACTCCTAATTGATTGATCAAATGCGTGCGCACATATTCGCCAAACAAAATCTACTATATATATTTGTTTTTTGTTCTGTTATTCCAAGTAACAACTGAATGCTAGACTGAAAGAACAGTTTTGCTGAAGTATCCTAATTTAGACATAGAACGCTTAAATCTTGTAAAACGCTGCAATAAATTCAAACAATGATGTAAGAAATTTTAATATTCTATTTTAATATTCATGCGCTCAAACAAAATTAATTTGTAAGAATTATTAGTTATGGGCTCCCGAAATTAAGATAATATAAGAAATTAGGCAAATGAGAGTTCGGCGCGGTATTTAATGCACAATCAATGAGATTAAGACATGACTTTTATGGAAGTTAAAACAAAAATGGGAGGTTAACTTTATGGAGATTCGACTGTATGTATAATATATAAATTATATATTTGACCTGCTGAACTCGAACGTTTCGACCAATTCTTGGGATTATCCTCAGCGAGATCAATAAAAAAAAAAAAAAAATGAAGCTTTCACTCTCCTGCGTATCAGACAAGTCTCTACTCAGCTGTATAATTTCCAAATCCATATCTAGCTAAATTTTTTATACACTTTATTTCCATGTATAAAAAAAATCGAATCTCTAAATATTGAAAAAAAAAACCACAAAGTAAATGATAAAATTTTTGATTTTTACGAAAAAAATCAACTGCTTGCAAAAATAATAAAACTAAATAGAATTATTTATAAGGCGGTATCTGCCAAAACCAAAGTGATGAAAAAAAAACCTATTTTGTTGATCACAGCGCTTGATCAGGGAATAAGGGACGAGGACAGTAGAGAGACAGAAAGAGAGAAAAGCGAGGGCAAATTAACCGGTTTGAAGAATGTCGACTCTCGGAGTCGATGATCGAGTCAAGAAAAACTTGAGAGGCACCTGTAGTCCTTCGCCCCGTGTTACTCACACTCCTTAAAATTCGAGAAACTCCTGTAATCGTCGTTCGAAATGCATCATGGTGTCCAACGATGATTGTGCTGCGTCACAAAAGCGAACAAAGACAGAAGGGACGGAAAACCGGTGTAGCTGCGTGAACAAGAAAGGACAAGTAAAGAAAAGAAGTGAAGAAGAAAAAAAAAAGAAACTTCCAGAAACTGGTTCCGAGGAATCAGTATACGAATACATAGTGATCTCGGTTTCCTCGGAGATTTCGATTCCACGGCCTTGAGCATTTCGGGAAATTATCCGAGAAGTTACGAAGAGAAGTTACGAAAACGTGGTCCGCACTCTAAATACGCGGAAACACGTGGTAGTCGAGATGGGTAACGCGATCGATACTTGGAAAGTATCGCAGGTCTAGATAGCGGAAACTATCGCACGAAAAGTTTCGCGATACTTAGGTATTACCACAAAAATATCAATGTCGTAATATCAATACTTTATTATCGTGTCAACTGATATAGCTCGCATGTACATGAAAATATTTTATAGGCAAAGTATACTTCGGTTGTTGATAGTCTTCCAAAGACGAGTTTTATCACATTTTTTATAAACAACATGAAACGTAATGTCATGTAGAACAGACACTGACATAATCAAATCTTCATGAACAAGTAAGAAAACTGTAAAAAAAAGGAGATATCGAGAGAATCACTCAAGTTTCGAGAGAATCGCATCATTACGCAAGATATTCTTACGCACACTTGACCTACCAACATACTTTCACTTTTTTTCCATTCAGAGAAAGAGAAGGTGAGTCTGTTTGCAATCCCTTTTATGTTTCGTACACGTGAGCAAATTGACGAAGGGATCCAATCAAAATCGCGAAGATCTAATCTCGCTTCCAAGTAAAAATAAAAGCACGTCGACAACGAGGGTTCTGCGATGGAAGTTACCCCAAAAAACCTCTGAGAATTCTAACAAATTCATCAGCCTCTTCTCAAACTTGAGCATTTTTTGCACGACTTCGTGAACTTTCAACGGGTAGATAAATTCGAAAGTAATATTATCTGGCTAATACCGTCCAATATCTTAAAATATCATTATTAACATCATGGGCATGCCAAGATTTTGTTTAAGAGGCGAGGGAGCCAAATTAGAGTTAAGACTTGAATCCGGGGACGGAAAGAATAACATTCTCGAGTAGTATCATTGGATTTGTTTTATTTTATATTATTATTTTTAATTAATCAGTAGATAAACAAAATCATACATTTAATTTACTAATTTATTTTATCTTTCTCTCGAAATTATAACTGACTGATTCTTTAAACTAGAAAAACTTAAATTTATATACATATTATAATATTATTTTGAAATCTTCAGAAAATCTTTCTATAACTTTCATCTCTAATTCTTTTCTTTTTTTTTAAATTAATTTCTTGCGAATACCATTAAGCATATTCCGTTTAAGCGATTTTAATTATTGTTGTTTTTTAAGATTTATTATAAAGCTTCCTCTTTCTTTCCCTGATAACGTCCATAATTAATATATTTTCGAGTTATTATCATGAATATAAACATTTATCAATAAAAATGAATTAACTTAAATTAATCAACAAATAAGATTCCCGATAATTAAAATGAAGGAAAGAAATAGTAGGCTTGATTAAAAATGTAGTCAAAACATTTATGTAACTTTTATTAAATTAGATATTTCAAAAGAATAGCTTTTTAAAAATTTTATAACAAGAATGACAGAAATAACATTTGATCACATTGTTATAAGAATTCTTTTTGCCGAGAATGTTGTTGATTAATCAATCATTTTCAATCTAGTTCAAAAATAGGTTTTCCTCTTTTCTGGAAAATTTCATTTTTTTTAATTATATCACTTTTGAAGCATGCGAGCGAGATCATTATGACGAAAATGTGATAACGAAAATTCAACCGTGACGCACACGTAAGACGTAAAAGACAATGCTTGCCGAACAGACAATGTATTAAAAATAGTAAATGCCGTGTAATAAGATTTTTGTTCTAGCAAATATAGCAACATATTTTAATCTATTCCTATCTATCTCCAAAATAATAATAATTAAATGAATTTTTACAAATATGTGTCACAAAAAGGTGACAATTCAAGTTTAACAATACCTAGAACAGATATTCAACTGTCAATTTTCGGAATACTGTTATTTGCAGCTATATTGTATTTACCATGAGAATACCAGAGTGTTCGCAAACATTGCAAATGGTTCTTGACCTCAATGGATTCTCCTGTATTTGTTGCACTTCACTTACTAGCATTCGCGTCACACTACTGATTGCGTCATTAAGATAAGTATAATTGCAACGAACAATTTAACACGGATATCGAGCATAATGCGAGCACTGTCGAATAGTTTCAAAGAACACAGATTCCATGAAATACAAGAGTTAGAGGATATTTCCTTGTTTTTGATCTTTTTTTCTTTTGTTTTCCCACGATATGTTATACTCTACTGGATCCCTGTAAATCAATCGTTCATTGTTGGCTTACCGGTTTATACATCTACACAAACCACAAATATTTCAGTTTAATAATTTTAAATATTAATCGAGCGTATGCAAAACAATATTATTGTATGAAAGTACTTTTGAGAGCTTTCAGGATATTATACCTTTCAGGATCGAAATAATATTTTTCCTAAATAAAAATATCTTTCTTTGTGCAATCCTTTCTATGTACAATATTTTTCGAGCCGACAATACAGTTTTGCACGAAATATACTGTATATCAGTGGACACAAATGACGTCAAACGTATCAGATAACAAATACGCAATATTCAACGCATTTCAATTATTACATTTTCTACGTTACAAATTTTATCTCTATATAATCCGATTTATAGCACGCACAAAACTGTCCTGCGTAACAATATTCTAGGATTAATCATTTCACTAGACCTTGAAATTTATCAGGTATTTTGCAATGTTTAATGTACTGGATACGAGTACTATCAGGATTTATCATTGCATGTTATTAGACTAAAACTTTTGCATTTGACGAATGTTTCGCGGTGTATTTTAGGGAAAACGGAGGCACAAACAGTGAAATTTAAGTACAGGATTTTCTCGTAAAGTTCACGGAGGCCTATAATTCGCGAGTTCCCTTTTACCAAGGGAAAATATCACATTTCCAAAGTTTCCGCAGGTAGAAGCAGGTAGAACCCCGTTTCACGGAGGGTTAATTTCTTGCATTCGACGTTGTTCGAGTCCCCTTTGTTCGTCCCGTAGCTATTATGTCGCTTCCGCCTCTCTCTTTCCTTCGCCGGCCTCATCCACTGGGGCGTCTCAAAGCGTGGAGGCGGCTTAATAATTCAAATGTTTACCGTCGCTTTCAAAGATAAGCTGATAAAAGCGTGCACTCGCCTCGTGCCAACCTAGGCAGCGGACTTAAAATCGTGCGTGTGTACGTATGCGCACGTCTGTATGTGCGCATACAAAAGGAGCGCGCGGATGTAGCGTAATTCTCGGTAACGCATTGCGCTCACATGTGCACATTCATGTACGCAGTGCATCGAATTAATCTCCGATCGGCGCGTCCCAGTGCCAAGACGTCACTTTCATTAAATCACCGTCACGCAGACAGTAACCTCGTTTCCGCTGCCGACAGTGCCGACATGGATACAATGTAATCGAAGAGCGTTGCGACATACACGAGCGAGCGATACGTTCTAGCTCCGGGTAAAAACATGGACTGATCTTTATTCCAACAGACGTAATTTGTTTTACTCCCCTCCTCCCCCCTTTCAAGTTTCACGATATATAAAAATCTAGAAATAGATTGCGCATGAATTAATTATCAAGAGAAAATCCTTTTTAAATGCACATCGAGAAATATCTGTATAACTCTCTTTTATTATTTCAAAGTGACACAATTCAAAAAATTAAACGATTCAGAAAAGGAGAACAATTTTTCAACTTGTCAAGTTGAAATTATTGGCTAGTCAAATAAGGTCGGCAAAAAGAATATATTCTTAACATGATCAAATGTCATTTTTGTCATTTTTGTTTCATTATCCTAAAAAAAACCCTTTTTTTATAAATTGTGATTTTGACGATTTTTTTCTTAATCCCTTTTTTGAGTTTTCAAGATATTTACACGAACAAAATTTTTTTTTTTTTTTATTTTAGTATCTTTCTCTGAGCGACACTTTCTACCTGTACTATTTTTCAAACTGATAGTCGTGACGATTTTTTTTAAATCCATCCTTTTGTAGACGATTGTGGCGATTTTTTATGAAGTTAAATTGGTTACTTTTGGTGATTAATAGGATAATATTTACTTAATTCATTCATGATATTATCTTCAAAATCAAGTTTCTTCAGTTGTCACTTTTTAAATAAGAAAGCGATGTGTCAAAAATGATAAAGCAATTATCCGATTCTAACTGCCATTATATATTGATTGATAAAAAGAAAAATAGAAATAAAGCAATCTTGGTGAAGTTTCATTATTAAAATATCATTATTTTATGCGAAATACGCCAATCTACCGTTAGTTAAGCCAGTGAAATAGTTCGATCAGTTTCGACTCGAATAACGCAAAATCTAGGCACAGCTAAACACATCGGCTGCGCAATTATGCGTGCAAAATGAAATTGTCCTCTCCACCAATAATCGAAACGCGTCCATCCGAGCACGATTATTGTTTCGAAGAGTGCATCGACAATGCTTCGTTTCGCAATAATCTCATCGTGCTGAGTAATACCTTTGCCAGACGGAATGACGATACGTTTGCGAATAGAACGCGCGCAATGCATCCAATGCGCAAATTGTCGTCCCGAATGTGCTCGCCAGATTATTTCACTTGACGATTGCCAACCGGCTGTCGCGTGCTATCATTTTATCACATGTTCAAAATGCGGAAATATTCCAATGAAGAAATTTAAGAATTTTTCGAATGTACTCAAAAGCGCCGTTATTTCATAATTGTATGTATACAATCTTGGCCAAAAATAATAAGCTCCTTATTAATTATTATTTAATGTTTTAGTTGAAAAATTGATTTATAGCATTTGTTATGAATTATCTTTTGTTTCAAGAATCCTTTAAATTTATGTATCGATCAATGACCAATCGGAAACAATATAGATAAGAAAGTTCCAGATAATTAAAAAAACTACCTAATATTCTTTGCCAAGACTGTATTTATAATTGTGTTTTTCATGCAATTATATTTCGCAATTTTCTCTCTTTCTCTTTTATTTCTCTTTTATTTCTCTTACTTTAAAATAATATCTAAAGTATATA
>NW_017259538.1:129707-143950 GCF_001594045.1 Atta colombica | reverse complement strand
GCTACAAAGTTTTTTATATGATAGTTACTTTCAAGAGCTCTCGAGATCTCGAGTATTATATCGTGTAAGATCGATTTTTGTATAGCAAGCTGCACTACTTACACAAAAACTCAAACTTATCTTTCGTAAAAGATCACACTTTGATAGATACTCTTTATAAAAAAAGCTGTCATTATATTTTTATCGTAATATGGTAGCCACTAATCAAGCAAGCAAGTTAACGAGTCACAGTACAGGCAGGTGCAGCTCTTCAAAATCCACGACAGTGAAGCGTCGGTAATAATGTAAACACCGGTGTTTCGAGCATGTGCGGCAGGACTTTGAACAGCTGTATTCAACCGTCCGAACTTTCTTTTAGTGCGAAACGAGCTGATTTAGGACGCAAACAGAGGCGCACCGATTCCCGAATAACCTTTCCCGCCAGATCGAAAGGTCGTACTCGTGAAGTGATTCAGGGAACGATTCGAAATGCTGAGTTATATATGACCAGAGATACGTGACGCAAAACAGCTGCCGATGCCTCTTGATTATTCGAGCGGAACTAATAAACGATCGCTAATGCGTGGATTTAAGAAATTACGTGGTCTTGTATGTATGTAAAGTGTTGAATTTTCAAACTTGAACTTCCACGGAAATGACTTGAGAAAATAACTGCCTTAGTGAGCGATTAATAAAGCTTAATCAGGAATTTAAATTTTCGTATAAATTTTTGTCAAAAATAGATTGAGATAGGAATTCAATTTTGCCAAAAATAGATTGAAATAGGAATTCAATTGATTAGGAACTCAATTGAGGTATAAAATACTTCAATTAAGGTAAACTTTATTAAGTACATTTCAACTTTTAAATATTATTCATTGACGTAACGATTTAATATTTCACATGAAACAATTTAAATTGAATTGCATTTATAATAATAAAAATTAGACCGAGTTTGCGATACGTTGACTCTATTAATTTCGCAGTTTAGCATCATAAATAAAGACAAAAGATTGAACTGGCTGGAGTTGATCTAAATCAAAATAGATGTAAATCAGTCCCAATGGAAATTAAATAAGCATTCCACGGGACACAATAATTCGGTTGCTTTTGGTCTGCGACCGTAAAGCCGACCTATTTGCCTGCAGATGAACGTCTGCTCACGCTAATGAGTCTCGGAATGAAAACAGAAGTAAGGGACTTGTTGGCCCTGACACACATTCGTAGTGATTGAATTTTCAAGAAGTCCGGAACGTCATTTTCTCGAAGAAAATTTAAGAAAACTTACTTATACTAATAAAGTCGAGTTTCGTTAACTCTCGTCTAACATAATACACTGTTAGATATCAAAGGAACAATGGTAACTCAATTCCTTGAGTTAAATAACTCTTTGTTATTTTTAACTTCCATCAAAATGGAAATAAATCCATTTCTATGATTAGTTTCAAAGTAAGCAACGTCTGTATGCATTTAACGTATGCATTTAAAAAATGATATATTAAATATGAATCAAATTTGATAAATTTTCATAACTTAAATTGTTCAACTCCATTGTTTTAGTTAAATTAACGACATATTGAGTAGGCGATCTATAGAAATAAGTAAAAATAACTCTAATTATTAGGTTAATAATTTAATATTATGAATTTAACAGTATATAGTCTGTCAGATAATTGTTTGCAAAAAAAAGAGCAAGAAAATAAGAAGAATAAAACATATATTCACGTTTAAATAAAATACAACTTATAACTTACAACAAAGTTACTTCCTGAATTATAATTTCTGCAAACACGAGAGAAAGATATTCGACCACAAATCAAATTATAAAATCGCACTTCGCCAGATCTATCACAGAAGTCACTCTCCGTTATTTTTCCTCGATGAAATCCGCCCGGCTGTCACTACGCCGCGACATTTTTATCGCGCAAGAATATCGGCGGCGTTCCACCGAGCAGTGGAATTAATTAAGTATCTCTCTCCGCTCGGTGGGTGGACGTGCGGGATAGCAAAATTACTCGCTTCCTGGTTGAAGAGCCTCGGATTGTTCGCCGGCGCGAGAAACCGACGCGCGCTGAGCTCCGTTTACATCGCGTCATTTTCTATAATAATTAATATTATCGAACACGGCAAATTGCCGCAACCGCGAATGACGGAAAGTTAAGTTTCCCTCCATTAAATCTATCTTAAAATGTCATTTTTAGAAAAGCCAAGAATATACGACATATGAAGATTTATTATTTTAATGTTCGCCAAATCGAATAATGGTATCGTAAAAATTTCTATGTGACAAGAATTTTCCATTCTGCATACAGAATGACTAATCCATTTTTTATCATGTATACTATACCAAAAACCATTTTCCCACAGACGGATATACCCAAAATACGCATGATAGCGAGATCACTTCTGCGGCTTACGCGTAACAAGAAATTGATTTTCGACAGCGAGGAAAAAAAACAAAGGGAGATAGAGAGAGAGAGAGAGAAATCGCTTTCGTCCGCGCGCGACCAAAAATCGTATTCTCGTCGCGCAATCTCGGTAATCCGATCTAATTAACGAGGAGACATGATCGGATCATCGAATGCTCGCATTATTGGATACGCTGCATCGACGATTTTGTACACACGACGGAATTGTTTTCGAAACCGGTCGACAAACGACACCGATGAACGACGGTGCAACGCTCCGCGGCTCATGGCGTTATTTTCAGCGGCTCGCCGCGACGCTATACTGTCGATTTATTTACGGCACAAGCGCGACGAACCAACGAATCCTTTATTCCGACCGCGATTTTGAAAATCGCAGGCAATGTTTGTTCGGGACGTTACACATTTATTATATCGCGGCATCTGCAGATGCGACATCACAACGACTCGGAATACATAAGATCTGTCCTTTTTAACTAAACTTCTTGCACAGCTCATCTATCTTCTCTTCAATGTGAACTCTCTAAATCTGAATCAGTGTATAATCACTAATTACCCAGTGGCATACTTTGTACAGATAATCAGTGAATCAATAAAAAAAGGAAAAATGTTTGAGCGTTATATAACTGAAATACTGATATTTACACTTTAATTTCAATCTTTCAATATCATATTCATTGAATTTAAGCTAAAAACAGCTAAAACAAAAAGGTTACAAAATAAAGATTAGCTAGGTTAGGGATCTCACATTTAATTCACTGATTACCAGTGACATACTTGGCATCAGTGACTATCCACTGATTTAGATTTAGAGAGAAAAGAAAAATGAACTATGCAAGAGGTTAAAAAGGCCAAATCTACACATATACTTCTAAACATGGTTGGAAAATTTGTATTAAAATATATTTTACGTGTTCCAGACGGACCACTCAAATTTTTGTAACTGTTTAATTTTTACAGAATGGAAAAGTCATAGTAATACTAAAACAGTGTCAATTTTGAAAAAAAATATGACATATAATAACATCTTATTAAGAAAGAGAGAGAGAGAGAGAGAGAGAAGACAAGAGATGAATCGTAACATTTTTAAAACAGATGTCCGTCTTCTGAAAAAGAATTTAACAGAAGATTAGAAAATAACACAAACATCATGTAAAAAGTAACACAAAAAATGTAACAATTTGGAAATAAATTATGGAAACAATTTCTTCAGTAAAATTAACGTTTATAATATAATGACACATTTTATTCGTTTATCTTACTCGAATTTACGTTTTAAAATAAATTCTTTATATTAATTGTTTATTACCCATAAAGACTTGTTAACACTTAAGAAACATGAAATATTAATTTAATACAAAATATTCAAATAACGAAATCATATTATTTTAAATTAGCACCTGGGGATTAAGAATTCAACACAAAAATTTTAATGAGATTTGGTTTTAACAAGTACAAAATATTTTTTATTTATATATATGTACATTTACGATCTTATTTTCTCAAATTAATAGAAATAAAAATCCGTGAAATCACACATTCAGAAAAGAGAAGAAAAGAAAGAGTGGAAAATCGGTCGAACTTTTCCATTTGAAATAAACAGTTTGTGCTGTCAGAAAAAGTGCCTATCTATTTGGCAACGATTTCACATAATCACTTATTATCGTAAGGTGAGAATGAAAGTTGTAGCGTAAAAATGTTTAAGTAAAATCGCGAAAGCTTTTTACGAGTTTTTCTGCAACCGAACCATTAGCTGGAGCAGAATAACCATCACGCGATCGTATTCATGATTATTAGCCCGTCCGTTAATTTGTCGCCTCCGTCGACGACAGGCCGTCTCCACGAAAGACAGACGGGCCTGCGCCGTGAGTATTACGGTGGCAGTTAATTTTCAGTATCGATCATCCCGTGCGCAACGAGGGCGATTTAATTAATTAATTTCCCGCGACATGAGTTACAAGTACCCTGTTGGACGTTCGATCGTCGAGAAAATGGAGTCGGCCTTCTCGGTGACGCGCCTAAACACTAAACCTCTCGTCCATCTTCTAAACGAGAAAAATGGCATTTTAGCGATACAGATTTGAATCTTGCCAAATCGGAAAACAAGAAAATCGATAAAATGTATCGATTCAAAATCAATTAGAAGCTTTACATTAGTTGCGTTCAGTAGCAGCTTCGCAACTATTATAAAGTTTTTTTTAATACAGTTAGTCTCTACATTTAGCTCCAATAAGGAACTACGAGTATACGATCGCACATCATATAAAAGAATTTCACAACATTTGCAAAAGCTGCTTTCTCTGCTGAACGCAACCATTCAGTGATATGTGTTGCACCCATTTTTTTAAGTATCATGAAAAAATATTAGAGCGATGATAAGACAAAATTCTTTACAAGCCTCGTACAGTTTACATGATAAAACGTGAGCGTTTACTCGCAGCGCGAACGTACTCGCAAGTTGAGAGGCTCTCGCGTGATGGCAGCTCTTGAGTTACTGCACTCGTTTCATGCCGAATGAAATTGCGTATCACCTCTCACACAGTAACGTCACGTCAATGCCACGCAAAACCTTGCGTTGCTTATTTTTCCACGGGATAGTTTCCGGTAGATGTTTACCCGAGCGGAAGACTCCGACTGAGGCAGAGAGACGTAGAGAAGGAGAGATAAAGAGGAGTTCTTTTACTCCTCTCTCAATGCTACCCTCTTCCGCGGAAAGCTAGCCGGCAGTTTGAAAACCGCAAATCGCGAAACACGGAAATCACGCAAAGGAGGTGGGGGTGGGAATACCGTCGAGCAATCGATTATCGGAGAGGAATCGCCCTCTTATTACTCCAGACAACCGCTTTGTGAAGCGTTACAAAACGAACGCCACATCGATCGACAATCGATGCGATCACAGAACAAACAAATGCTGGAAAGAATCCAGATTGACGGCTATAAATATGCGGATGCATGGAAATTCAAGCGAAATTGCTCGACGGCATATGTCTAAAAAAAATATATATATTAGATAGAAAAAGATTTTACGAAAAAATTCAGGAAGAAAAAAAATACAAATTGAAAATTTCCTCGGTGCTGGGTGTCGTGAATATCAAATTTTTTATTAGGCATTCCCGTTGTTCTTTGCGTCTTCGGGAGTTCCCGGACATAATCCGTGCTTACAAATCTCGAATCACGGAAGAAAAATCGACGGAGCCACGATACATCGACTATAAAAGTCGCAATAGAAAAATATGGTACGCCTCGCGAACCCAAAATACGAAACTTCCAAGCCCGATGTAAAGAAAATAGAAGAGAAGAACACTTCGAAAGGAAATATTCCATTCGCATTGCGAAGGAGAAGGAGAATTGATGGATCGCTTTGCGGGAGTCGGACGACCTTGATGATCAAAAGAGCTCGCGCACTACGTGGGTGGCCGTTTGACTTAAATGTCACTTAAATAGTTTCGAATTTTACAAACATTATCATCATAAAACGCTAGCAACAATATTTTTACACAATTTCTCCAGATACGAAAGAGAAAAAAAAAAAACAATCACGTTATAATAAAAAATAAATAAAATAATGAATAATTGAAATAATAATTGAATAAATACATAAAATTCTAAATGCATTATTATTAACGAAATATTGAACATTATCGCTTGTGTGTTTCAAACTGTGTATAGTAAAAAAAACATTTTATATTTGTGTTAAAACCGATTCTTTAAGATTTTTGTGTTGAATATATTCGAGTGTTAATTTAACACTCGATTATATGAGTATGTTATTTTAACATTTTGTGTTAAATTGATATCCAATATTTTTGAATCAATCAAAATAATAATTTATGAGTAAGTAAACAATTAACACATAAAAATATTTTAAAACAAAATTTCTCTAAGATAAATGTGTAAAATAACATACTATACGTAAATATCAATTTTACTAAAATGTGCTATAAATGTTGATTTGTGAAGAAATGTTTTTCATTGGTTCCAAATTATGTCAGTGTTATATTATTGTGTTAATTTTTTTACATAGATTATAATATCTAGTTATCATAAAATATTTATGTTATTTCCTAACATATTCTCATCTTGTATTAAATCAACGCAAAAATTTTTGGCCATTTAGGAAACATGAAATGTATTAATATAAATTTAACACAAATTTTCCAACGGTTAAGTCGTGATTTAAAAAAAGATATCGCATTATATTGGAGTGCGAAAGAACTATTACGCCATATCAATATAGAAAGTAATCAGTAAGATAAAACGAAGCTGAGTTTACATTACAATCTAATTATCATGAAATCGATAGTTACAGTTCTAATAAAGATAACAGCGTTTAGTCCACGGAAATATCTTCGCGCGGAAGGAAAGGTTATTAACTTGTAAAAAAGGAAGGATGCCAAATTGACCTTCCGCGCTTAATAAATCCTTTAATATCTCGGTTATGGGAAGCATTTAGTCGTCTCGTAGGTCTCTAAGATCGTTCCAGCGCATGCTCAACATTCTTGGCATAGGGTTCCCATAAATTGTGAGTATGATACGTCCTGAAAACGTCGGCCGGAGTGCTTTAACACTAAACGACGAGAAAAACAAAAAGAAAGAAAAGATTAAACGGATGACACGTCGGGTCGATATCAAGGTAAAATGAGACATCTAACGTGCGCACAGCGTATGGTTGATGTTATAAAATATCAGCAAAAGAGTTTTTTTGCAACCTGTCAGCGCTTCTTTGAAATTCAATAATAATTCTATAACTAACCGATAAAATTCATCGTTGATTATTATCCAATAGTCATTGTATTCCCTGCTATTATACTTATATTAAATATCTTTACCATTAATTCTCTATCGTTGCAGAGCAGCAAATTAAAAAAAAAAAAAAAAAAAATCATTGGCGAACATCGGTCTCAAAAATAGAAATAGAGTAATTATATTTAAGCTTAAATTGTTGTTTCATATCCTTTTTAACTCCATATTCTTCAAATGACATCGAAAAGATTTTCGTGTTAGGCAAATATTTTCGCAAATGACAAAAGCGAAGTCTAGAGCGCATCGGTTCGATGAAAGGCATTCGAGGTTGAACGAGGAACTCGAGTTTTTTCTCGAGTTCGAATTACGAAACGCGTCTCGCATAATGATGAACCATAGTGATTTCGATTTCAGTTGCGGCACCGATGAAATAGAACCAGCCAGCGGCGACAGAAAAAGAGGGCTTAGTGATAGTGAGAACCGGTTCTCGCGATTCGGGCAAGATGATCGTGCCACGGCAGAAATGGTTTAATCATAATCCGAAAGCAATATCGCGATATAGCAAATGCAGGTGTTAGCAAGTGCATCATCAAAGAAAATAGCTGTCGAACGTTTTGCGAACGTCCGCGCGATTACCATTCGCGGCGCAAAAATACATACCCGAGACAGTCTTAGTCATCGACATTCGGATCACGGTCACAATTACGGCCGATATCACCGACTGTGGAATTTCAGGTCGAGATATGGCGTGCATTACGAAGTAGCCTGTGAACCCTTTCAACACATGACGTAAACAAAATTATCGAGAAGAATAGATAAATAGATAAATGAAGCGTTTATTATTGTTCTCTAAGGCGAGAACATACAAAAAAACAAAAAAAAAACAAATAAAAAGCAGCAATAATAACAAAGAATATAAGAAAATAATACATAATGAAAATGTATAATAAAGAAAAAATGTAACATAGCAAGGAAAGTGAAAAAGATTAATAAAAAATAGAAGATCACGATGAAAGAGAGAAAATATTTTTCCCATCTCTACCGATGTGTAGAAAACTATTAACGTCCAAATCCTCTAGATTGAAAATTTCATAATCACGAAAATTAATTGTGAATTCAGGTACATACACTCTGCGGGTGATTGGTAAGCTGTGATTGAGCCTGACGCGGAACCTTTTTTGTCTATTGGCTAACTAATCGCGATTACAGTGATTTCCTATTATGTCGATCGGCGACATTCGCGTACGAACACAAAAGGTGTGGTTTCTAATTCCCTAGGAAGCAATTACGCGTTGTAAGTTGCTTCACTCGTTCGTTCGGCGAGACTCGCTCTTGCTTGCAAGAAGGTACGCTCTGATTGCCGGTTGGCAGCCTAGTTTCTATTGACAATGGTGCCGTTGACGACGACGACAAATCTTGCTCAATGAGGCGACGTCCAAAAGATACGAATTTCATCCTCACGTTACGAATACGAAAGTGTCGGAATTTCAAAACGAGCTAAGCGAAATAATGCTGCGTTTAAGACAAGTTGCATATTTCAAAACGAACAAAAGAATAATATTTTACAAAAATTATTTTCAAGTCAGTTACTGTCTTTCAAACACAGAGAGAAAAGAATTTGATATTTATGCAACTAATTACACGGTAAAATAATTATGACAAGAATCTCCATTTTTATAATTATTACCCTAGACTATTGTTGTTATTAATGTCAATTTTCATTGGTACCGCACTGAAAAAAATGGCTAAAAAAATATGAACGAAATAGAAGATTCCGATTATATTGATCAAAATTCTAGTTATCTGAACTAGAATTTGATAGAATTAATTAGAAAATTTTGATTCGTCCATTTTTAATCAGACTTTCAATTAATCCAAATATTTTTTCCCCGAATGCCATTTTTTTCAGTAAATTAATAAATGTAATACTGTATACCACAGTCGTACTATTTTTTGCAGAAGAATAACATCGCCGAGCTAAATTTCTGTTATTTCTTCTATTAGAAAGCCTCTAATTATTGCTGCAACATTATCAATATGATATAAATTTAGATCGACGAGAATAAATCTAAAGAAAGGTCTCAGGTTAATAATCATATTCATAGTTCTCATCAAAAAAAATACAGATGACATTAAAAATAAGTGACAAGCTAAAATATATAAGAGTAATTTTCTCAGTTAGATGATTCTCGAAACTATCTAATGCACTTGTTAAAAGAAAGTTTCTCAAACCGCCGTGCCTAAAACATTAGAAAGACGTAGCTGAGTGAATGGGCACGTTCAAGTTGACAAAGCGAACAAATGAACATAATTGATTGTTACTTATTACTTATAGATCCAACCAATATTCAATCGCTCGGTAAGCATGCCTAGCCGCTTTGCCGTCTTGAACTCGTCCATTGTTTCAACGATCGTTAGATTAGAATATAAAATCGGGAAGCGCCAACAACAAGCAGAAGAATTCGCGTCGCGAGAACGGGACGGCTAGGTTCTCCAAAGTCGCGTGTAGCCGGGTTGCACGATCGCGAGGACGCGAGCACAACGGTGATTCTCACGATCCTGAAGAACCTGGCGTACCGACTGGCGTACCACAACCGTGGGGTACCGTAGGCCAGGTGCATACATGCATACGGCGGCTCGCACGTACGAGGCCGTGGGTTCGAGGAACGCGACGCGACGTTGCGTCGCGCAATGCGGCGCCGCGATAAGCCGCGCGTAACTATGCGCCACCGCAACCAAGCCGGACTGTTTACGGCAGCGATTTTTACGCCCATCGCCTCGCAAAAACGCGCTCTCTTCCCTCACCGTCGTCGCCTCGTCGTGTGTTGCAACCAGGAACGGCGACTCGCCTTGATACTAATTAAACGCTCGTCGGATCGGCCATCGTCGTTTCTCTTCTACCGCCCCTGCGTGACAGCGATGTTTTCCCAGTGGTAAATGATTGTTGCGCGAGATACGTTTGTATAAACCGAGTTCCTGCCGTGGAAAAGAACCAGTCTACTATCAGTCCTAGTTTGAAGCCTCGCGAGACAGAAATTTATTTACTGGTAGACATGACATAAATATTCAACGACATTAGACACAGGTACTAAACAAATAGGCGAGGAAAGAAGTATGCACGAGCGCAATTTATAGACGCTTCCTGTTAAAAGTGAAGATTAATGAATGTTAACAAACGACCGTTTAGGAGATCGAGTATCCTTTAAAAAAAGTATACAATATCATATTTGTACTGTCACTCGCATAAAGATAAATAAAATATTTGTCCATGAAATAAAGTAAGGTGATTTCGAACATGATATAAATTATAAACGAAATAAGATTTGAATCCAAGTTTCGAGATTCAAGTTTAGTTTTTTCTTGTTTGGTTCTTGCCTTTAGTATTCACCACACAATGGGACAAGATTGCTTTATCTTTTGTCTCTAGAGATCAGGAGATTGAAGATTCTCTTTTAGAGGTCGCAGTGTTCTGCTGAAATTAGCGAAATTATCTTATTGTAGTTTCTCTAAAAAAAAGAAAAAGTCACCAAATCTAGTCTTACTACCAAAGATTAGTATTTTTACTAGAAATCGATTGTCACTATTGATGTTTCGATATTTTGTTTAAAAAAAAGCACGCTTTCTCTAAAAAAAAAAAAAGAATCAAGATCTCTTTTTGAAATTGGAAGAAACTAGATGAAGTAAATGCGAGGCACTTAAAAAAAAGATCATGAAAATTTAGAATGGTTAGCCAGAAATTCTTTTTCGTCAGCTGAAAATGTTAAAAATCTCGACGGAATCTCCGACTGAAAATCGGCGAGATGATAAGTGACGATGACCAGTCACAATCTGACAAAAGATGAAATTCACGCAACCTTATACTAAAGTTACAGTGTTTAAATTTTAAAAATTAATAAAATAATTTTAAATAATACGTTATAATTGAAAGTATCATGGAAAGTAAATTCATGCATATTTATTATTCTAATTAGTAAAACGTTGCTCTGATTAAAAAAAATTCAAAGTATTTTATTGAAAAGTTGCTAATTTTGAATTGTGCCACTTTTCTACTAATGCTGTGATATTTCTTATTATTAAAACTATTAAGTATATTATCCTTCATCGTTTAATGCGGTGTCTACAATAAGAGCCATGACACACAAACAAACTTAAGCAGTAAAATGTAAACAGTAAGCGAATCAATCAATCACAGCGGAAACTGTAAGCCCATAATGTGAGCAGTAGCTACTCCAACACGTTGATTTCCTTACAGCTTAAGGGCTGCCGCACACAAAATACTGCAACAATGATATAAAGACGTAAACTTAAGCCAATCAGGATATTGCTTTACATAATCTAACGGAAATGAAAAAACAATAAACTTATCTATAACCTCGCATTTCAACCGGTTGAAATTCACCTTATGGATAAGTTTATTGCTATTTCTATTTCTATTAGAGCACATAGATCTAAAGCAGTATCTTGATTCGCTCGTCAGCTTAAGTTCACGTCTTAAAGTTACTGTTACAAAAGTTTTGTCTGCGGCAGCCCTATAGAATGGACAAATCACAATCAATTATTCTTCTCGTATTTGACTGTAGTTGGTCAATTCTTTACAGCTTAAGGTCCGGTTGCACCAACATTACTCTAACTTTAAGCGAGACTTAAAACTTTCTTTGTCTCTTTTCAGTTTCAAAACGAGATAGAGTTTTAAGTTTCGCTTAAAATCAAAGTAACGTTGGTGCAACCGGGCCTAAAACAACCTATTGCAGATCCGGCACTTAAGGTGTCATTTACGAAATGCTAAAAAGCAGCGTCAGGTTGATTACGGCTTCAGGGGGTCAATCATCGTAATTTTTCCCTGGGGCAGAAACATGAAAAATAAAAATACACAACAAATTTTCACTTTTCTTGTTTTCACCATAGGGAAAAAGTTTACTAAAAGTTGACTGACTTCCCAGATTGCTCGGTTCGAGGTTGGACGTTGGACGGCGCAGCTTCACCACTTTCACTTTTTATATGACGTTAATTTCAGTCATACATATGTATAACCTATTTTGACACTAAAAACAAGCATCAAGCATCAGCATGAAGACATCTTTAAACAGTAAGAAGCGATTAATCATAGTCGCTTATTCTCTTCACCGACTGATTAGTCAATTTCTTACGGCTTTATTATTCCATTGTAGACATGACGAAGAGATCCCAATCACAGCAAACTTTCGCAATCTCGAAAGAAAGCCGTCACGTGTATCCAGTCGGTGGCACCTGTTTCTCCTCAGCAGAAGCATATTTCCGCTCGTTTGCGCAAGCCAGGCTGCGCTCTGAAACCAGCGCGGGAAATCGGCTTTCCGGCGATGCACGTAGGAAAGGGCCAAGGCCATGAGACCGTGACGGATGGTATCCGTCCGAGAGGGAACAATCGCTCGTCGACCGAGTAGACCGAGACCACGTCGTCGACGGAAATTCGCGACCACGTGCGAAACAAGCAGCATCGGCGAGGGGGAGAGGGAGAGGAGTTCGGAACCCACCACGGCTCACGGCTGGTTTCAACGTATTTCAACGTGCGAACGCGCGGCGGACATGCGCCCTTCGCAGGGCGCGCACCGACGCGAGGATGAGGAGGAGTACGGGGGAGAAATCCGCGCGGATTTCGGGGCGCGCGCAGCGGGTTCGCGCGCGGCCGCGTGCGGCAGCGCCGGGAACGCTCGGCTCAACGTGGTGCCATACCGAGAGAATCGAGCCTCAAACTGGGAATCGGGGATCCAAGCGGAACGTCGTCATGAGGCATATCGGCTATTGGCCAAATGTACTAACCGTGTCCACGGTAGGGCTCCCAAGCGGGCGGCAGCGGTGGCAGCAACGATGGAAGGAATGTCCAGACGAATTCCGTGGAGTATCCGTGCACCTGGCGATGTTAACGGCGGTGAAGCAACTCGCGTGTTCCTCGTGTCACTCACAAAGACGCCGCGCGACACAGAGACGTACAAGATATATAGAAATTTCGAAAGCGAGAACAAAAAAAACTCTCTTCCGCGATCACCTTTCCTCTTTTCTCTCTCACGGATATTTCCGCCTTGCGGTACTTGCGACGCAAGCCTTCTTTCTTCGCCCCGTGATGGCACACACGCGTGGAAACACACTGTCGCAAAGTTACGACGGCGACGACTGCGGATCGCGTTCGTTCGTTATGAATCGAAGGCGACGTCACGGGAAAGACGGGGCACACTCATGCACATGCACATGCACATACATACACACGCGCGCGCGCGTCGAGGTTGACGGCGTCGTTCGTTCCGTTCGTCACGTACGTTACGGCGTTTACGCGTCGGCTATCGGCGAGGCGAGGCGAGAAGCCCGTTTTGGAGGTTAGGAAGCGCACGACGACGACGCACCACCGGCTAGCTACTGCTCTCCTTCCTCTCTCCGCCTTTCCCTACAAGCTACGTGCGACCGCGCTCTCTCTCTTACTCGATCTGCCCCTCTCACTCCGGCGCTCTCCCACACGAGGGACTACCGAGAACACGACTGTACGATCCTCGCGTCACGTTGCACGCCGTTCATGCGACTCCGTCGACTCTGACTACTAAAACCGATCGTCCGTTTTGCCGGGGCGTCGTTAAGGGGAAGGAGGGGGGAAACACGACTGACAGAGAAAAGGATAAACAACAGTCGCCGAGGAGGAAAATAAACAAAAAGATGCGAAAGCGCGATCCGCGGAACAACAAAGATGAAAACAGCGTTACTTTGAAATAAGAGCGGGCAAAAAGTGTGGAGGGGAGGAGAGAAGGGGAAAGGAGATTCCCCGAATATATTCGCCGGTAGTAATTTCGCGAGAAACAGAGAAATCCCGCAGTGAAAACCTCGAAAACGTGTACATACAATGAGCAATGAATCCGGCCAAAAATTGTATATATTCCGTTGAAAGAAAGAAAAAAAGAGAAATGGATAAAAATAAAGAAGGAGAAAGATGGAAGAAGCGAGGCGACGTTGAAAACTTTGCTACGAATCGCGGCACGCCATGAGAGAATAGGGGGCGAGAGGGAGAGCGCGTGTTGGAGACGCAGCGGATCTACGGTTACGGGCGGGAGAAGGTTAGGCACAACGCAACGCGCG
>NW_017259538.1:113774-129607 GCF_001594045.1 Atta colombica | reverse complement strand
GGAGGAGGAGGAGGAGGAGGAGGAGGAGGAGGAGGAGGAAGAAGAGGAGGAGGGAGAGAATAGCAGGCTTACCGTAGCCGCGTGCGGCGCGGCGCGGCAGATAGACCAGGTGCGGCGCGGGGTCACGTGAGTGGGGAGCGATACAACGACTCTGACTCGTCGGAGGGACGCGGGGCGACTGACGCTCCACGCGGTAGAGGGGGGGGAGCGTAGGCTTTCGCGGGAATCGGGTTGGGTGGGCCGAGCGGGCGGCGGGAGAGGCGGAAGGGAGGAGGAGGAAGGAGCCAGGTTTACCAGCCGGCAACGGCAACAGCCGACACGGCTCGATCCGCCACGATCTCGCTCGCGCTTCCTGTGCGACCGTTTAATGTCGTCTTCGTCGTTCTTACAGGGTTCGATGTATCGCCGTGCGCCGCCGATGTGTTCAGATGTGTTGGCGAAACGACGTAGGAGGCGCGTCAGGGTGTATACGGGGTGTCCATGATATTCGTTGGCGATTACGCGCTATTCACCCTTCGGCTCTCTCTGGGTGGAATGATTTTATAATAATGGCGGTTGCACTGTGTTAATGCACGCGCGAAAGCACGATGCAATTTATAATTCGTTGTAACGCGCGGTAAATAATCGCCATGCAATGGTTGTAGTTTGTAATGTGTAAACTCCAGCGTTAGAATGTTCTCGCCCCGTAGGAAAGTGGAAATAAATGTTCCGCCGAGGACATTTGCATAATACGAGTTTGCATAGCACACATCTTGACTGTATTTGCATAATACGGATCCTGTTTGTATTTGCATAATCCAAATTTCGATTTTATTTCACTGGAGTAATATTCTATCGTTCGAAAATGGTTGACGTATCCTCGACAAGAATTGTCTACGTATGTTCGATGTGTTATTCATGATGGCTACCGAAAGTAACCCAGAATTTGTATGTCACTCCCTTACTTCAAAAGTGATACAACTAAAAATGAAGTTTATCGAAAGGAAAGGAGAGAAACTATTTTTCAACTTGACAGAAAATTATTGACTAATCAAATCATTTTGGCAAAAGAGAATTTATTCTTAACACGATCAAACTTTTTTGTTTTAAATAATTTAAATAATTTTTTTCATTACGATTTGTTATGACATTAATTAATTCACTTTTCATGATTAATATCCTATAAGATAATATTTATCTAAATTATTCATGGTAATAATTCAAAAAATTTTTTAATTGTGTCATTTTTGAAGGAAGAGCAATGCTATCTTTATAATATTTCAAAAAGCAATGCTATCTTTATAATATTTCAAAGCAAAATATATGAAAAAAAAATGCTATTTATGAATTGCTTTCTAAGGCAATTCTATTAAAGCTTTCTAAGACTTTCTATTAAAGATTTGAAAAAATCCATTAAAAGACATGATAAAAAAGTAATCAAAATGAGCAATTTTTCGATAGATAAAATTTTGAATTGGAGCAACATTTTAATTAAAATAGTAACATGCATAACTTCATTTTTTTCCATGTCACACTTTCATTTATATTTACATATTTAATTATATATATTCTTTAAAACAACTTACTTATCCTAAGACTAATTTTTAACTTGTGTTTCTATCGACGCGATAATATGTTCAATATCACAAAAATTCTACACAATTTCTTGATGTTATTCTACATCAAAGATTCATAATTCCTTTAGAATCCTTCTGGAATTATTCATTGACTATTGAATTTATGGATTATTTACAAAGACAACTACTAATAATATTTGAACAAAACCATTAAAATCTTATAAAGATCGTGAGATATATTTAACATCGCAAAAATTCTACATTCCTTATGATGTTATATGTGTTTACATATAAAAATACCTAAATCATAAATTCACAATTTCTTTAAAAATTCTCTTAGAATTATTCATCGCTATTGAATCGATCGAGCGCTGTTGATCTCGTGGCTCGCCTTCGGTATTCTCTAAAATATTCGAATTCACAGCAAGCAAAAAGCACGTAGTAGAAAATTCCGTTTCGCGCGCGCGTTTCACCCGGTATATAAACGCGCAGGACGATCACACGGACGAAAAGAATACGCGGCACGGCAAGGTAAGAGACGTAGACGAGGAGAGACGGTGAGATGAGCGGCTTCCCCGAGGAAGAAAAACGAGTCGGCGAAACAAGGATGGTGCGCGCCGTAAAAAAGCAACGAGAGAGACGAACTTAGAAGGGTGGTAAAGGACGGATGGGAGGAGAAAGAGGGACAGACACCGGGTGTCCGGGGAAACGAACGGGAGACCTTGTACATCGCTCGGAGAACGAAGCTTTGTGTCGGCTGGCAGTTGTGTGAAGGGAAGAGTGCCAGGGCCTGCCCGGAACAGACGGAGGAAAGGAGGGGAAGGGCACAGAAGGGCCCTCGACTCGACCGTCTGCGATCCGCACGCAGTGCGCACATAAAGGTCCTCTCATACGACCAGCTTCCCGGACGGGATTCCTCCCTAGTCCCTTTCCTGCTACGGTTACTGACGAAGGACGAGATTTCGAGGGACGGGACCGAGCGAGAAAACCGGATTGCCGCTTCACTTTTACATTCGAATGCTGGAGTATTTTTCGGAGTTGCGCGATGTGTGTTACTCGATACGGGCTTCTTCCTCCCTCCTCACGTGTACACACTTTCGCTCGTGAGTATATTTTTAGCTACGGATCTGCGTATTTTTGACAACGGATCTCGAGAGAGGGGACTTGGACCGATGCCCCTTATTAGATGCCTCTCAAATCCGCGGGAATAAATGTGCTTCGATCTGTCGGCGATCGACAAGAGTTTAGGCCAGTATTCATAATCCACCGTGCTTGTATCAAGGTCTTAATGTTTTAACACTGTTAGTATTAGTAGTTCTAATTCACTAAAACGACCAAGCGAATAAATTACTCTGAAAATAAAGAAAATAACGAAAAATTAAATATTTCGTCATAATTTATTCTAAATTAGTTAACAACTCTTTTTTCTCAATGTAGAAACTCGTTTGTTCAACAAAGGTGCATTCTCATAACAAATTTTCAGAATCCTATCTATTACAAAAATATAATATTAATCTAATAAATAGAAATAGCCAGTAATGTCATTCGATTCTTCTAAAATGCTGGCTCTATGATCTTAATTCTCCGTTTGGATTATTTTAACAAGAGAAATTTCACCCTCAAATTTCAATTCTTATTAAATAATCATTTCACTCAAATTTCAACTGTTATTAAATAACATTTACAAAACTTTAAAAACTATCTGATAACGAATAGAGACGTTAAAACTCTGTTATATAACTCTGAATTTTTCTACATTTTTTGAAAACCTAGAGAAGTAAAACAACTTGGACTAGACAAAAAAAGACTCAGATTTCAGACGGAAGCAGTAAAAATATGATTGCAGACAGGAAGATTAAGATCCGTACTTAAATATAAGAACCGGCTATAAATATCAGTATTATTTTATTAATTATCTCTCGAGGTGCACGATAAGAAGCACTCGATTCTTTACAACAAAATCGCGTATTTCGAATTACATTATGTGACAACAGGAAATGTTATTGTATAATCTATTCAAGAGAAGTATCTTTCCTTTTATCTAAATCTCGTAGCGCGCGTGACATTTTTCAAAATCAATGCTATAAGAATTTCATGAGAATTTCCACTTATGTGTAATAAAGCAATTACACTTCTCCATTATTTTGATTTATGCTTTCAGCTTCGGAGAGTCGAACGTTTTAATCATGTTTTATTAGATATAAGTACGTCGGGATTGATTTCCGAAAGTATGAAAGTACGGAACATGCACTATCGCATCATAATTCTGCAAATTATGCAAATTATTATCACACTTGCTATTGCCTGTATCACATTAGCGATTGGAGATTTACGCCTGCGATTATTTTTCGACCTATCAGAAAAGAGATTGACAATTGCGATTCACGATTCTCGTTTAGAGACATCTGTCTACTTTTCATAATCGAGACGCAGACGCAACCAATCACAAAGCGACTTTGTAGTCATGTGACCAGTTCATATATCGAAACGAAAATTGAAGACAATGTCTCTTGGAAAAACGTGAATTCCTATAATTTAGTGATGATGCAAATATAAATAAAAATGTGAATTCCTTCTTTTATAATTTTGTATTTTTTTCATATGCGTAGGAAATGTAGGAAATATTAGAATGTAGGAAATATGTTGTAGGAAATGTCTGATAAAATGTAATCGCTGATCGTCATTAGTATGATTGAAAAATATTTAATCGCAAGCACAAACGCAAACGTAGACGTAATTTCCAATTGCTAGTGTGATACGGGCATATTATTGGAGATTGTGTCTGCATTTGCGTTTATTGATCAATCAGAAAGGACCCGCTAGTCAGCAGCTTTTTTTTGATTGGTCGAAAGACGCAAATGCGAACGCAGACGCAATCTCCAATCGTTAGTGTGATACTGGCATTAGTATGAGAGGTGGTAAACGAATCGTAACCGTGGAAGCACATCAAATGAAATCCGACGACGAAATCATTCCTATCGTGCGAGAGGCGGCCGTAATACTAACAGTATCACGTATCAGCCAATTAATCAGTGAAATTTATTCATTAAGCGCACGTAAAATCCCGAGGCAGCCTTGTTGTGCAAAGAATAATTCAAAAAACACTTTCAAATGTTTAAAAGGTGTACTAAGTGCACTTTGTAAGGATTGTGTAAATGCTAATCTACATTGAAGAAAAAATTTGTTAACTAAATTAGTTCGTCTTAATTTATTTTGTTAACGAATGCATGTATTTAAGTCAAATACAATCTTGATAAAAGATATAAAATATTCACACAAATTGATGCAAACGGTCTATGTGTACGAAAAGTAAAGTCCTTTGCAACGGATATAACAAAGTTAATTATTAGGAGAACTTCGTTTTTTTTTAACTATACAACTCTTGTTAAATTAACATTTTTCTTTAAATTTCTTTATTTGCATTATATTAAAAATCTGAAAATCTCATTGACCTTAACTTTTGACCTGCTTACTGTCAACTAATTTGAAAGGTAAGATCCTTAGATATATATTTATTGCCAAAAGCAGAATTTAAAAAAAATTAAGCTGTTTTTGCAGGTAACTGGACGGATGATAGACCAACACTGTAAAATTATAAAGTAAAGTTATAAAGTATTATAGTTTGTCATGTTACTTAATAAATAAAAACCTAGTTTTATTGAAAAATAATATTTATTTTTATAGAATTTTATTAGTTTTTCTTTGGATTTTTACCGCTTTTTTTGAAAAAAAAAAAAATTAATAAATTGAAGATCTTTTATAGTTATAGTTAAGACTATATAATATATTAACTTAAATATATACATTTTTAAGAAATATTGTCGTAATTAATTTAATCAAGTTAATAACTTTGTTTCTGCATAATAGAATCATTATCGGCAATTAAACGAGTTCGGAGTTACTTATGCGGGGGAATATTATAATATGACAGGTAAAAACAAATCGGAAAAACATTTTAAAAATATGCTCTTAAAACTTTAAGGTCAAAATCATACAATTAACAAAATTAAAGCCTACTTAGTAAAACACGACAAAATTCGACTTTGCAAACGGTTCGACGCTAAGCGATCAAATTTTAAAACCTTAATAATTTCTAAGATCGATCTATTGTTGTTTTAGAAGCCTCTGGAACTTTCGAAGTGCAATTTTCTATTGTATGTGAAATTGTATGTGTGTTTATGTGAGTGCATTTATGTGTGTGTTTATGTGTGTGTTTATGTGTGTACGCGTGAAACGGTCACACAGATTGAGTTTATCCTCAGTGTTGCTGCAGATTTTGACTTGTACGAACGTACAAAATGTCTCGTAAAGGAAGTAAATTCGACAATTGTCGTCTGTCAAGACCACCAAAGCTAACATTTAGAGGAAATCAATTTACTTTGGAGGCAGAAACTGAAGCAACGAGTTCTGCGGCAAAAAAATTGAATACTGCGGATGACGAAATTGTAATTCAAACTCAATCATGGCTATCGGTTTATTGAAATTTTCTCCATTTTTAACGCTCTTTCACAAATATTAATTTGTAAAAAGTGCAAGGAAGATATAAAATTTGGTGAAACGGGAAACTGTGATTAGGTTTCAAAATTGTTATGTGCTCACCAGATTGATTCCAGTTCTCTTATAAACAATGCCTTTGAAATTAATCGAAGAATTATATTTGTTATGAGACCATTGGGAGTAAAAGATATAAATATTTTTTGTAGACTTATGGATGTATGTAAAGGTTTAAATGATACAATACAATATATTACACCATCGTGAATAATATTTATACTGCATCAAATGCAATCCTCCGTACGTTGATTCGCAAAGTCGTAGAAGAAGAAAACGAATTAAATAATTTATAACAAAAAAAGCCATTGCCGCATTTTACCGTTTCTAGTAACGGAAGTCAACTGGAAAAAGCGTGGTTTTTCGTCTTTATTTAGTGTAACCACATTTATAGAAAAAAAGATAATCGATCTCATCGTAACAAGCAGCTGCTGTCAATCTTGCATTTATTGGAAAAACAAGCGGCACACTGCAGATTATTTACAGTGGTTTGAAGATTATAAAGAAATGTGCGCCATTAATCTTTCTACATCAGCAGAACAAATAGAAATTGATTCAATGAAAAAAATGTGTGTTAGATCTGAAGAAGAGTTTGGCGTGAAATACGTCAATTATATTGATGATGCTGACTTGAAAATCTTTGAAGCACTTTGGATTTACAGTCTTATGGCGAATATGTAACATTAAAAAAAAAAGCAATATGTTGAACACATAGAGAAAATAATTAACTTGACTAAAATTTAAAAAATATTTTAAAAAGAGCGAAAATTGGAGAGAAAAGAAATATAACCGATGCACTTATTAAAAAATTGACGAAATACTATGGACTGGCGATAAGAAGACATCCGGACTTCGTGAGTGAAATAAAAAAAGTCATAAGCCACTTACTATCACATGCTCGACTGATAAAAATCCGCAATTTAATATTGTCCACAGGGAGCTGGTGTACGAGTTGCAGAAGCGACTGAAAAATTTGACGAGTTCAAACATCAGCCTACTTTATTCAAACTGATTCAAAATCATCTATTGCCAATTTACAAAGACCTGTCCAGAGATGATTTGTTGGAAAGATATTTAGGTACAAGCACACAGAATGCTAACGAAAATTTTAATGCAATCATTTGGCGATTGGCTTCAAAACATCTTCACTGCGATTCAAAAACCATTGAAATTGTAGCTTATCTGACTGCAATATTCAAAGGATATTATCCCACATTAAAGATTTTGGAAACAATGGACCTCGATCAACAATGTAAAATATTCGCTGATTTATACAATGAGAAACGGCTATAAAGAACAAAGCATCGCAGCTTAGAGATGCCTAAAGAAGTTCGTACAGCTCGTAAAATGGGAAAAACAACTCTACAGGATGTGTTTGAAAAAGAGAAAAGCATACTTTATCCCGAAATAGCAAATTAAATGGTGAGATAGATTTTTAGCTGTAAAACTGTTTTTTGTAAAACTAATTGTGAAACTTATTAAAAACTTTAAATACGTTTTTCTCGAAATCATATTTTTCGAATTGGCGTACACGGTAACTCGAAAACTAATTGACCAATCATTTTCGAATAAATAAGCTCATTCGATTCGTTATAAATTTCTCGAGGTATTAGACCACTCTTTAAATTTATTGTTTATTTATAATTTATTTATCAACAATATAAAATGAATTTTTTTATTGAAAAAATTTTTTCAATTTCTCATATTCAAAATAGATTTAATATCAACATAAATTATAGAATATAAATTATATCTAACTTTAAGAAAATTAATTTTTGCTTTTCAGTTAACTGACAGATGCTACATTGTATGCCAAAGCCCTGCATTGCATTGAAATTATTTACATTTTTATACATTATTCGGTAATAAAAAACATTTAAAAAATTAAAATTGTTTAGCAGCTTAAGAATATCTCTTTATATCCCAAAAAAGTTTATATCATTACTAATTTTCTAAAAAAAAATTCAATAAAACCTCCTATTTTTTGGGTTGTCAAATTAGAATTCCTCTTCACGCTTAAATACGTCTTTATTTATAAATAATCTTACTCAGCGTTTCTCTGCTGCAGCGTTACAAAGTGTTACGTTTATATGTAGGTACGACCGTACCGTGCATATAATTAGAAGAAAAGATGGATTACAGAAAAAACTTCGAAGGTCACATGTCGGAAAGTTAATAGACCCTCGGAATTAACTTGACGAAGCTCTCTCTCGTAACGCAGTGCGGGAGGTGTCAGTTACTATCTCTGCGAACAACAGGTATTTCGAGACGTCAGTCTCGTTTCCGAAGGTGCGATACGGACGTGAATATGTGCGGCGGGATGTCTGGCGTTGTGCCGGACAAAGGAAGCGGTGAATCGTGCGGCCCTGGGTATTTGCATGGGAACATACCTACAGGATCCTATGCTTGCACAAAGGACGAGCCTTTTGCGCGCATACTCGCGAGGCGAGCGATTGCACATTCACCTGTGTACCACGGACATACACATGAACGAGTTTGTATATACCTACATGTATTGTCCCCCTTCCATAGTTAACCATGCATCAGCGCAAAGGCACGTACGAATATGGGGACGAAGGCCTTAAGACCACGCTTAAAAATGTAGGATACCGCAGGGCGGAAGGTTCATCGTTCCCTCTTGGGACGGGGTCAGATCGTTACTTTCCATTTCGACGAGGGATACGCGTGAGCTCTTCCTCGCCTGAGTAGCAAAGGGAGTGCCGGGTTTACCGTCCCTGCTTGGACTTGTTCTCGACTCGAAAACCCAATTCATCGTCAAGAAAAAGAGACGCACTGGATAAAGACACATACAGGGACGGATGGAAGTGTTTTTGTTGGGCCATCGATTTATCGTCTTAAAGTTAACTGATTTGCAAACTTTATCGCTTTCAGAAGAGTGGATTTTTGAATTCTAGATCACACGAGGTCGCAAAAACTATGTGTGTTCATGAATTCCGGAATCAATCGAATAATTTCATGTTTAAATTTGATTGCGTCAATACTAATTAGCATAATCCAACATTTGGAAGATCGTTAATCGTTTTGATTCAATTTAACGTCTCGAGTCTAGAATTTATCCAATATCCTTGGAGGATAAAATAAATTTATACAGTAAGTGTAAAAAGTATTCGTACAGAAGAGATTTTTATTTTAAGAAAAGTCTTATTTGTAGAAAATAAATTCAGAAAATCAATTAGCATAATTTATATTAATAATTTATATTAATAATGAGTACAATAGATGGTATGTTTCTTAAGGTGGTATGTTTCTTAATATCAGGTATAATCTTTGCAAAAAGTGACTAGAAAATTTATACTTTTGTATAAAAATGTTATACACAGTTTTATAGAACAGTTCAATAACGTTTATATTTATATCTAACACAATTCATTTTTATAGTTTAAATGAAAATTTTCTCGTTTTATCTTAATTATTTTTTTAAAAACACGTTTACACTACTCTTATGAAATAATTTTTTATCCAATTTCAAAATAGCCGTTAAATTTTTTGTCTTATTTTCAAATGCAACATAAAATCTAATTTTTCATAATTTTTTATTTTATTTCTTGTACAGCGTTTATAATAATATAATAATCTAAATCCGAGTATGAAAAATTATGTTATCTATATTGTACAAAATATTCTTACACTATTTTTAATTTGGATAATATACGAGATAAATTTGGCACTAACTACAATCTGTAATCTTTTATTATTACATTGGCTGTGTTCAACAGACTCAACAGTTGACTGAGCGCTCGTTATAAATGGTATATATTGTTCTAGATCAGATTTTTATATCTAATTAGAAGAATAGCAAACTCAACTGTTGAGTCTGCTGAACGTAGCCATTGATTACTTTAGATTTCGCGTAATGATAAAATTTTCGAAAATAATACATTTTCATTATTATATCTTTTTAAGTAAAATAAAAAAAAAATTCTGACAAATATATATAATCTATTCTATTCGTTATTAATAAAATATTAATTAATATTTAGAAATAATATTTAAAAAAAACAACTTTTTCCTTGTACGAATACTTTTTATACTCACTGTACGAGGAATATAATAAGATTTATGATGCGTCACATTTCTTTTTCTCGCGTCTAAGTGTAAAAATATTGTTTATCGATTTCTCGCATGTGGTTATTAATGTCCTGTTTATAGGAGCACTTATCATGCATCGCCATCAACGGCAATTATATGCGACTTTATATTTGTTACGAGTCGATTGATTGTAACGTGTTTGTTTCCTACTACGATCGATGCAACTTGATGATTGTTAATTTATCAAGGTTGAAGCCGACTCTATCACAAATGACATGTAAATTATAATGTTTGTTTTAGAACTGTCGTGATCGTTTGAGAAGAAAGCAACTATAATTTAATCTTTTTAATGGCCCAACACAGTTATTTCAAATTACCTCTTATTTTATCGAACCATCCACGACATGACGTTATGTACTCAAGGTCGTCTATCGTTTTCGTTTCCCGAAATGAAAATAAAATGGCTTAAATAAACTTTTCATTCTGCGAATATTTGTACAGATTTTAGTAGAATGAAATGTATAACGTCAATAAAAAATATATATTTTAAGATAGAATATATATCTCCAATCTAAAGAAGATTCTCAATTAAAAATTTTATTATTAAAATAGCAAATGTATAAAAGTCGAAAGTTCTTTAAAAATGGACATTTGATCGCGGTGTGTCCACCACCAGATTTATCGTAAAATGTTAGTGAAATTTTAAACAAATCTAAATCCCCACGTACGTTAGCAAAGTCGATAAAACGATGACTCATATCATCATCAGCTGATTCAAGGCTGAGAATTTACTCGACCCTATCGAGCCATCCAACGGAAATAAAGCGTTTTCATCGATGTCGCCCGATGTAATAAAGTACGCAAATGAGGTCGTGAGAAGAAGAGAGAGGCGAGATGAGTATTTCTCTCCTGCGTATTTTCCGCCGAGGTATTTTGCAGCATCAAATCCCGAAACAGCACTCACGACGTGAAGGCAAGAGACAGCGAGTGGGCCATATCTCACCTGGCGTGGAACGCTAAACGCCGCATTTCAACGTGCGAATTAAGATTTATCGCAGCCGCCGTTTGACCAAGAAGCCTTTTCGCGCCGCCGTAAAGTCTCGACGAAGACTTATGGGACTTGGTTAGGGACTCGCTGCAAGTTTGCGCCTCGCGCTCACGCGCTCACTGGATCCCGGACAAGAGTTCCCCGATCATAGAATTTTCGTTAGACTTTAAGCATGACTAGCATAATTACAGATTGTTGTATACTATTATGTCGTGCGCTAAGCGTAGAAACTTTATGGAAACTATAAGGATTCTCTTGACTGAGGCTTCGTTTCCTTGAGAATCATGGATACAGAGAAGTCTTGAAACTTGACGGGAACGAACACGATCGTGCAAATTGTCTTAATGTAGATAACGTCTCGCTTGGCACAACTGACACCGTTCATCATTCGGACGAACAGTTAGAAATGTTTGCTCGAACGAGCGATTACACTTCTCACACGCTCGGTCCCGGAAAAATCCATCTTAAGTAGATGATTGTAAATCAATCAACTGTTTAGTGAGACCATAAAGTCGTGTAAAGTTTCTGCCGTTTATTTCTACACGATGTATGCAATATATATATATATATATATATATATTTAAATTAAAAATTAAAATAAATGTTTCATTTATATTATAATATGCGACATACACAGATTTAGATATCACATAAAATAGAAATTTAAATCTATTATAAAACTAAAAAAATTTTTGAAATTTAATTTATGTACAAATTTTCTTCACTGAATCTTTGAAGACAAATATTTTTTCTTAGGTTTTTGAGAAAAATTTGGTTATAAAATTTAAAAAAGACGTTGCTTTTTATTTTTGAAGTAGTTTAAAAAATAGGTCATTATAAAAATTCGGGAATTAGCTTGAATGAAAGTTCAAACCTCAAATTACAACCATAAAATGAGAATAAATAAGTAACAAAAAAATTTTTTTGTAGCACAGATTTTTCTTAGAAGCAACTACATCGTGTATGCCATCCGCTGTATTGTCCTATGTAAATTAAATTAATTTTTGGGAAACATCAAAATCCTATGAATATAATTATCTAATTGATTAATTAATTTATTGACATTAAATAATTATAATTCATTACATATTACAATATTGTATGTTACATATAATTGTATATATACAATTTAATTACAATATAAATATGTAGATAATTATATAATTAAAATTATCTACATACATATGTTACATATATTAGCTACATATTACAATTTTTAATAATAGGATTTTAGCGTTTCTGAATCAATCAATCTGCAAAAGAGATAGCATATGTTGTAATGTTAAGTTAATACACTCTCCTCAGAAAATCTGTGATAGAAAAAGATTTTGTCATATTACTTATTTATCATTATTTCACGTTGTAATTTAAAATTCGAACTTTCATTCAAACTAATCTTCGAATTTCTATGACGTCTCATTTTTTTAAACAACTTTAGAAATGATTAAAAACACGTTTTTTATTATTTAATCAGATTTTTCTCAAAAATCTGACATGCTGGAGCATTTTTTATTATGGATTCGTAATTTTTACGAAAAATCTGTCAGAATCACCTGTCACATGTTATGAAACATGAAAAAATTTAAAAACATTGCGCAGTATTGTAAATATTAAAATTATAAAACTTATTAATTTAACACATTATAGATATTAATTTTTTCTAAAGAAATTTCCACAATTTGTTGCACAAATTGTATTTTTTATTATTTATGTTACTTTATAACATGTTTATCTTATTTTAAAAATTAACACAAAAATTTGGAAACCATTTGGTTTAACACAAATATTTCATCTATGAATAAATATACTTTTTTCAAGAGCTTTATGCAATAAATTTATCAAAGAACTAACCATCTCGAACGAAAATAAGTCTAGATTATAATATCGTTGGTATCGCGTGCTTGCTTCAGCGAAAGTAATCGAAGCGAAACGCGAGCGATTAATCGTGTGATTACTCAACTGGATTCGACGTTATCAGTTATCCCGATCGGATAACCGTGAACTTGAATTCGAGAACGAGGCTTGTCTTAACCGGTACGTTATACAGTGAAATGAGATATGCTATCGTATATGCCTGGTCGCTTTATCGTCACTCAGTACGTTCCTCGTTGGACAGAGAAGAGGACAGATTTATAACTGCTAAATTCTTGGACCGGATTATATTTTACCACAACGTCTGTCAAATAAATCCCTCCATAATCACGCAATAACAACAAATTTGTGTATGTAATTGTAGCGTCATACGAAATTTAGGACGCGTTATGTTTAAGAAATATTTTCTTGACTAATGTGTTTTCCATCGCGACGGGATTTTAATGTTCAACTTTATCAGATTCCCACGAATATTCTTCTTTTACCATCCTGCATCACGGCGAATAACGATGTTTCGCCAATATAATATTTATTGCCAATAAAATGTTGATACTTTAAACATCGTATATGTATGAAGATGGATGTGCTTGCACATAAATTTCGGAGCCTTTAAATCGATTATCGACTTATTACATTAACATTACGTTCTGTAATTTAACTGTGTCATCAGTAAAAAATTTGAAAATCATCCAATGATGTTATGATAACAATCATCGTGAATCATCAAATAAAACTTACTCTTAATATTCTTTTCTGCGTTGCTACGTGCGCCGATCGCTTTGTAAATTTTTCGAGAAACGTTCGCGAGATGACTAAGCTGCGCGAGCGACGAGCCAGAAGCAAGGGGAACTGAAATTAATCTAAATTAAGTAATGACGCTTTCCTGCCCACTAAGAACGTCGACGTTGAAGTTAGAGGCTTGAATTGCGATCCAGTGGCGTATTTTAACAATGATTGGAGCAAAAAATTCTCTGAATTTTTAGAGATCCTATTGTAAATAACATAAAAATATATCTTTTTATTTTCATTGTCATATTTAATGTTTCTCATAATAATCATAAATTTATAACATATTCCTTTTCAATATTTGTTTGAATTGATAGATATCTCTGTTTAGAACAAATTCCTATCACTTTTCAGCTTAAAAGGATCTTGTAGTCATTTATTTTATTGATTAAATGGAATAATTTTTATGTCGTTATTTCTTTTTTCAGAAAGGATATGAATATTTCTGAGATGTACTGAATCTTCAGAATTGTAAAAATTACTTGCTGCAATTGTCGCCACTTTCATCTACTATCTTTCCTTTTCAGCCGATCTCATGTCTTACATCTCCACGGCACAAACCATCTGCTGTACGTCTCTTGGTTAATTAATCGACTCGTTTGTCTGACCCTCTGCTTGCACTCTGCCTTTTTTTTCTTCCACTGTTCGTCTCTTCTTCCACTGTTTTATGGACCGCACTGTTTCAACACAACGAAGTCCATATATGACAATCATAAAAAGCGGGATCAGATACAATAAATTCGTAGCTTGAAAACTCATACATCATTTGGTAACTTATTTTTTTATCATATACTGAAAGAAAAAAAAATTATAATTACCATAATTTAATTATATAATAATTTATAGTCTTTTTTTTACTAATCCTATGTTTTTTTTTGTTAAACTACGTATAAATACATAATAAATAAATTAAATACATCACCTTGATTTTTTTAGGATAAAATAAAGATTACTTATTGACTCATTTATCGTATAATTATCATAACTAACATTATAGCGTAATTATAAAATGGAAACTCTTGGCCATAATTATTTTATTATGCAATTACAGTCAGAAATGCCAAACATTTTTCTCTCAGCGTAATTTTTCTAATTTCATTTATATAATTGAACTGCTATATTAATGCGCACGTCGTGAAATTTAATTCTCGAGAAAACTGTTGTACCAAATTAAAAAGTTACACCCAAGTGATACTATCTTTAATTATACAATAAATCCTAAGTAATATGTATCCTTTGTACTGCTAGAAAGAAAACTTTCTATTTCAACCCAAGTATGGTAGCTTTAATTATTCTTCAAAAAATTATATCACAAAATTGCGTTATTTTATTCAAGTATATAAATTGTATAAAAAGTTAATATCAAGAACGCTGGCGCTAAGTTATAATCTCATAAATTTAATACTTTAATCCACGTTCTCTTCTCGGTATTATTAACTGCTGTTCCTGAAATGATTAGTGTTTTGTCTACGACGGTATTCAAAATTTGAACGACGTTATCATCTTAGCCAAACAATAATTCATAGTGAAAGATAATGACAATTTGACGTCGTCGGTGACGCTCAAAGGAAAGGACAGGTTGGCACCATTTCAATCACTTCTAATTCCGTCAGCCAGACATTAACTAGTCGATTTATTAATCGACTAGCGCGTTCTTTGGTTATCCATCAGCAACATTTCATCTTAAATGATTTTAAGATTTTAAATGATGCATTAAAAGTTTCATACCACTTGCATCTGGTATCTCGAATAATTGCGATGACTCGCGATGATCTACTGAGTAAGTACATCATAAATCGCGTGTTGCGAAAAGCTATTTTTGTGGAAACTACGGGAGCGTTAATTGCCGCAGACAAGTCAATCCCGCACAGCTTGCCGCAGTATAGCGAGTTAATTAACCACCACGTCAGAGTCTCTTACTAAGCGCGGTCCTAGAATCTGGCTGCGGATCCTCGCCGCCTTGCATTTCG
>NW_017259538.1:110573-113674 GCF_001594045.1 Atta colombica | reverse complement strand
CTCTCTCTCTCTCTCTCTCTCTCTCTCTCTCTCTCTCTCTCTCTCTCTCTCTCTCTGTTCCTAACGTGATACGTATCTACCCGCCAGTATATCTGTCTCTCTCGCCTATCTCTATCTCTATCAGCGAAAACGTAAGCCGGGACCATCGCCAACTTCGCCGAACCACGACGACGACTTCGTACTCGGTCGCTATTTGACTTACCGACATAACGATTTCGCTAAAACTTCGCGCCGTTCAAACACCGTCTACCGGGAACGTTTCGTGTATTTTGATGCTTTGACCCAGACACATAAACAACCGTGATGATGTAGCAGGCGGATTCGAATCCACGTATCTCGTATCGAACATCCAGAGAATTGAAACTCATTGCGTCTTGAATATTAGTCCGAGGAAAAAAACATTGTTGTAATGAAACTGACAAAAACGGAAGACAAGTAGTATGTTCGAATAATTACTGTTGCCGGTAATCTTATTTACGATAAAACCATGTCGTGCGGAAATAAAAAGATAGTTCGTGCGGAGTGCAAAGTGTTAAGCTCACGTAAAGGTGTCTTTTAAAGCTACGTGACAGGCACAAAATCCAACGCGGCAGAGGATTCGCAGATTATATTTTTAAAAAACGCGGCGTATCATTTACGGTGCGAATTAATCACGAACTCGGTTGCACGGCGATAACAAGCTTTTTGCATTCTTTCTCCTTTTTCCTTCGTAAACAGTCGCCAGAGTGTTGCTGCCGTGGCGCAGGGAACGCAATTTTTCGCAGGCAATACGCTCGTTTTAATCCGTATGTACGTTACGATTTAAATTGGATATCGGATATTAAATTGAATCATATATCGGCGCCCTTAGTCACGGATATTTCGTGAAATAAATCTGGTTACGCGCGAAAGCTGAAACTTTCCACGACAATTCGATTATAGCCGTCCTGACGTTTCGGTGCAAGTTTTAATTTTTATTCCGCTACAGATGGTGGAATTAGATAGCCTTCATTAAAACTTGAACGATATATCACGCTCTATTGGCTGAAGGAAGGTCGCATCCGGTCTTTTTCGTTTAAAAATGAAAGCTACAAACGTCCTTCGTAATGAGATCATTACTGAACGTAATAAATAGAACATTAGTCTAAAAACAGAGAGAAATACAGTGAATATAAAAAATATTCGAATTGGATTGACTTTTTTATAAAAAAATTTTATTCGTAGAAAATAAATATTAATTCGCAATTTATTAACAATGAATACGTTCTGTCTTAATGAAATTAAATTTTTCGATTGTACGAATACTCATTGTACACAAATAATATAATTTTTTATTTTTCACTTATTTCATTAAGATAATATATTTTAATTACTATATCTTTTTAGGTTAAAATAATTTTGAGACATATTCATTATTCACAGATAAAAATTTAAAATATATAAAATTATAAATTAAAATATTACGTTATTATTAAAATATATATTGTAAAATATATAGGATTTGAAATAATAATTTTGAGAAATACACAAATAAAAGTTACAATCTACTTTATTTTATTAATAAATTACTAATTAATGTTTAATTTCTAAAAATAAGATTTCTTTAGGTTTCTAAAAAATATCTCCCCTGTACGAATATTTTTTGCACTCATTGGTATAAAGAATATCTCTGTAAATTCCTTTTTCGCTATTAATATTCCTCGATGAATTTGAAGTCGATCTTTCCTTGAAAGTTTGAAGGAATCTATCGGGAAGAGACGATAGAAATCGCACGACGAAGAGAACGGAAGTCGTTATGATACGTGAAATTTTCACCGTGCGAAATATAAAGTGTACTTACAAGTTATGGAGTTCACAAATGATAACATTTATGGATAATGACGATGCAATTTGTGTCGATAAAAAGTAAAACGACCAATATTATCGCATCGACCTTCCGACTGATAGCCACCACCTCGTCGTTGTTTTACACGCGGAATTTACGTATCGACAATATCGCGTGACCTTAAAGTCGCCTGCCATGCTTCGGTTTTTTCTTTCGATCACACGTTAAAATAAAAATAAACAATTCCAAGTAGCACGATCTAAATATATAGGAATAAGGACGTAATCGTACTTTTTAAGTAAATAAATAAATATCAATGATAAAATAAATAAGGCTCTGAGAATAAATCAATAATGAAAGATCAACAAATAGCCATAAGAGCCCACGCAGATGCACGAAATAAATTTATTGTTAAGAGATTACATGCAAAACATGAACAAAGATTGCAAAATGCATCTTTTGTTGATTGTGTATACATTTAATTTATTGAATGACTGATTGAAATAAATTTATTACTAATCTCTTATTTTGCGCACATCTACGTGAGTTCTTATAACTATTTGACCTCTCATTATTTAAATAGATATAATCTACGAAATATAAAATCTCTGGCCATTAATTTTTCCTGTATCTACTGTATTCCTCTTTTCGTACAAGGATATCTTGCTTTGTGCGTGAGTCACAGTATACATATTCACGGTAACGCACCCACGTTGTTTTTACCCTCTTTTTTCAAGCAATTTTTCTTCACAGATAAATCTCCACGCGTGAAAGAGTCGTAGAGAAAATTCGTAGAGTTCCTGAAATCATGCATCACGCTTTAAACGTACATGCGGCAGATGTGGTTACATTACCGTTATTAAGCCGGCGTTAATTAATGTGCGGTGAATGAGGAGAAGAGTTTTTGCTGAAGTATAAAAACGGACAAAGAACGATGGTTGCCAACCCTCGTCCATGAACACGAATTTAAGAAGCGATTCTTCACTCGCCTCACGGTTACCTCCGCGAAATTCAGCATGTAAATCCAGATTCAAGATTAGAGGTTTTATTCACTGCGTCATTCACACACACACACACACACACACACACACACACACACACACACACACACACACACACACATAAAATCGTCGATCGAATGGTAAGTTGACTTTTAAATTTCGTTGCATAATTGGAAAATTTGTATTAAATTTAATGCAAATTTAATATATATTTCACATTTCTCAAAGGATACATCCAAATTTTTGCGTTAATTTAATTTAAAAATAGTATAAATTATATAAATATATTAAAATAT
>NW_017259538.1:89911-110402 GCF_001594045.1 Atta colombica | reverse complement strand
AGTAACATTTATATAATGTGTTAAATTAATATATTTTATCTTAGAATTTTTATATTAAAATTATATTATTTTTATATTTATGTTCACTCAGTTATAAATTGTGCTATTAGAAAATGTTGAAAAATTATTAATTTAACATAAAACATTCAAATAACATAATAACATTATGTTAAATTATCATTTAAATATATATATTAAATACATATATTAATCACAAAATTCATGACACATTTCATCTTAGAATTTACGTTTTAAAATTACATTATTTTTATATTATTTATATCATGTTCACTTACTTATAAATGGTATTATTTTAATAAGAAATGTTGAAAAATATTAATAATTTAACCTAAAAAAATTCAAATAATGTAATCATGATATAATTCAAATAACGTAATCATTATGTATTAAAATTCAATACAAAATTTAAAAAATTTTAAAGACTGAATATAAATATAAAATGTTTTTAATATTATACGATGAATATATCATTCGTATTTAACTTATTAGATATAACCTGATGTCAAATTATATCGTTCGATAATTCGATAAAATCCGCAAATGCGCCTTCTATAATGTAATTTGCACAATTTTGTAAATGAGATTTACGTAAATCTCTAAATTTGCGGTGTCGTATTAAAACGGACGGAATTACGTCACTAAAATGATGCAACTTTCTCCACGAAAATTCGATGCACGAAAGAACTTATTTCATTACAAAATGAATCTTTACGGTAATGTCTCATCACAATAAAGTCAAAACTTCTCTCTTTCAGGAAACCGCTTCTGGTGAATGCTCAATTAAAACTCGTTTTACAAATTTCACTCGCTATCTTTCTTTCATTCCTACTAATAATACGAGGGCGAACTTTAAAATTTTTGATTTAATAACTGTTACCATTTATGTTATATACGTGAAAATAGATCACCATACTCTCTCCCTTTGACGCGATTCTAAACAAAACTCAATTTTCCAGGCAGCTTAACCAACGATGATGCATATTTCCAAAATGGATACCTGCAGGCGAATCTATTCGTTATCAAATCAATTCGTAATTCCAAATCTACGCGACACGGTAATCCGATCGGAAGGTATAATGTTTCGAATATTGGAAATTTGATCAACGTGGGTCTGCTGGCCTGGCTTTACGATGGAGGTTCGTAATTACATTAATGGCGAATCGTAGTAGATGGTAATATCGATTACGTTAACGTACCGCGTGGCTCTTTTAGTATGCGCGGCAAAAGATGCGTTTGTGAGACCTTATCAGACTTGTGTATCGAGACACCTCGCAATTTCCACGATCTCAATAGCTCATCTCCGAATCATTTCACCAAGCTTATATAGCTCGCAGGACTGTTTAAAAAACATGCAGAAATCCACGACAACTTCCAAAGAATTCGTTTCTCGTATCGCAGAAACTCGTTACGCCACTCGAACGTGGCGCACGCGGTGCGCCACAAGTGATTATTTTTCTTTTATTCTACGCCGACATCGCCGACCGCAAAGGCAAATTAAATTCTCTCGCCGCAAATGCGGGAAATTTTATCCTTTGCGTCTGAGTGTATTTTAACACGACAAGGAAAACGAAAAGCGCGGACGATTATTCGAACACGAAAAGGAAGCAAGGAAACGGAGATTAAAAAAAAAAGAAAAAAGATACAAAGGTAATTTTCAATGCGTTTGAACACCAATAGGAGTCCCGTCGAGCAAAAAGCTTACGCGCCGACAACATTCGAAAACATTTGCTGAATTCGCGGGCAAGCAACGTCGATATATTGTGCGCAGTTCAGTCTCGGAATACCTATTGTTCGGCATTGTTGGCACGTATTCCCTCCTTCAACGATGATTGATAACCGACTTCACTGGTGTAAGTTCGCGTGCACGCGAGCCGCATATATTAATGATAATGGTGCGTATCGCGAGCGAATCGCGCACTTCCACAGCCGCACTCTCGGAAGCGACATACACGGACGCGCTCACACAGGGATCGCCATTTCGCGCGACGTACACCATTTGGCTGCGACTAATGACACCGTCACTTTATCTTCGCGAAGATGGCAAGCGAATCGAAGCTTAATTCCCGACATGTTCGCGCGAGTTATTAAGTCTAATTATAATTATTCCTAACGTAATTAATTTGAACAAGATTACATTAACCTTTATGGAAAAGCTACTACAGTGAAACAGTCTTATTATGAAGCAAAGAATACAATGAAATAATGAATTATAACAAATATTATTAAAACGAAAGCTGTAAGATCCCTGTCTTCCAAAGATTAATCTTTTCGATCTTAAAGGCCGCAACACACTTTTGTATAGCGCATAGTATAAGAAAATCAATCAATCAGAATTATCTTCCCTTCCTTCCCTTTCATTTCACGGTAAAGAGAAACTTTGATTGGTTGATTCTCTTATGCACTAGATATGTGTTATGCAAAAGTGTGTCTGTGCTGCAGTCTTAAGCCTTTAGAGAATCCGTCATAATGAAATAAATGAATTGGATGAGAAAATCAACTCTTGCAACTCGAGATTCGCCTTAAGCCGTAATCACACTAGCGTCTGCCGATTGAATTGTGATTGGCAGTTGGTGATTGCTTTTCAATCAGAGCAAAACAGTCACTGACAGCGCTTCGCTCTTTGATTGACTAAAAAGTAATCGCCAATGTAATTACGGCTTTATCTTTATTCGGCATTTGTCAAAACTACCACTTGGTTCCTTCGCGAAAGAGAACCAAGTTGAGAACCCTGACTTCAGTTATATCGCGGAACGAGCATTCCATCGGTTCTACGAACGAATAGACGAGGCAGCTTTACGCATACGTGCACCCACTAGGACTGCAACACCCACGAGACCGATACCTATGTGCCCCCGTAGAAACAGCGGACCGTATTGTGCGGCTCTACTGCGCGAGATAAGCATTGAATAGGTTCGTTTATTGAACTTCACACTCTTCGAATCTTCGCCACAGCTGATTTTTCCGAGCTTTCTTCTCTTCTTCTTTTTGTTTGCAAGCGTGACAGTTTCGCACAGTTTTTCGTTCACGAATGAAATAATATCGTTCATTTGCTGTAGAACAATGACATAAGTGAAAAATTCTCATTCTGGAATTGCTTAAAGAAAAAGAACGGAAATATAAAAAAGAAAGAAAAAATATATTTTAAAAAATTATATTTTTATTCCTCTACAATCGAATTACATCAAAATTACATGTCAAAATTAATATATGAGGCATATATTAATTAAACTTATAAAGAAAAATGTTGAAAATTTTATTATTTCTTTAATTTTTCAAAAAAAAAAAAAAAAAGAAAAAATTTATTTTCTTGAAAACTATCACTATAAAAATTCTACATGTTATAACATGTAGTGTAAGTGATATATTTTATAATTTCAATATTCTTCACATTCAATATTCCTCTCTAAAGGGAATGTAATTAATAAACGCAGGAATGTGATTAATAAACCGAAATAATCTCGATATTTTACATAATTATCGCGGTGATAAACAAATTTAAGCTGTCATTAGAATACCTACATCACGACGATTACATTCGCGTTATTATTATTCACCTAATATTACAGCGCGGTGTAAATGTTTTTACGATCACCGTATTTATTTAGAGCATATTTACGCGAATACAGGGAACAGTCGACGCTATCGTAATCCGGCAAATCCATCTGGTAACCGTTACTAGTCTGTTAAAATAATCGGCATTTAAAACAGTCGCTTTCTCGGAATGCAACGACGCAATTTAGGGAAACGTTTAACTACAACTTCTACACGTGTGCCATGTCAGGACAGTCTGCCATAACGCAGCATATATGGCATCATAAATGTCGCATCGGCCATTACGAGCCGAAGCTTACAGAATACCTTGGCGCGATTCTGTTTGGCAAGCCTGCAAAGCTCGGTTTGGCTCTCCATCAATATGTCCGTTCTAAGCTTCCTCAAATTGGCGTCCAAAAGACACTCTTTGGTTTCCGCTTTATATGATAAACGTCAATTCTAAGAATATGCATCGCCCACATTAATGCTCGTACATTACAAATTATAGGAAATATTTACAACACAATTTCATTTTACAAAATTAAAAATAAAATTTATAGATAAATTTATATTGCAGCGAATAAAAGTCAATGGAAAGTACAATAATTATAAAGAAGAACAATGAATAATTCCAATCAAAGATTTATTAATATTCATTTCAGGATTAATTAATATATATTAATTTCCTCTCTTGAAACGCAAGCAATCGACATATGGAGAAACAAATAATAATGTAAATAATTAATTTTCTTAAATAAATATCTTTTCTATCAAATGAATGTTTTACATACACTCTTAATAAATACAAATTTATATACATATCTATACTGTTTCGATGATTCGTTCGTCGAAATTGACGTGAGCAAATACTCGGCATGAATTTATTTTGTGGAATATTAAATATTTTAGAACGATACAAGTCAGTTGATTGTGCTGTCTTGATGTCCTAGCTCGTTTTTATAGCACAATGTTTGCACTACAACTGTCGCTCTGTATACAACTGTCGCTGTGCCAATTCAGTGTTGCCAGACTTGGTACAATTGTATCAGATGATACATTTCTAACTTATACATTGGTATACTGTACATTTCAGAAAAGACACCAAAGGTATTTCAATATCTGGCATAATTTTTTATATAAGAAAAAAGGTTAGAAAAATTTAATAACATTTAATCTAGATACAAATGCAATTATAATACAATCACAGGGAAGTAACATCATAATTTATTATATTTTATTATTACTCAATTGTTTATTACTAACAATAATATTAAGTTCATCTAGATCTGTATCTGAATAAATCATACAATATTTATTACAATAAGTTACAGATATTAAAGCTGCTATTAGCATTATCATAAAAATTGGTGATCAATTTCTTAATACTTATGAGGCTGTATAAATATTCCGATACAATGCGATATTTCAAAATATCGCATCATTACGCTTTTGCATCGAAATTTTAAATTTCCTGAGTTTTCATATCGTAACATTTATTAGATCTAGAAACTACATATCAATTGACTTAATATAAAGACTGTTTCCAAACGTCAGTCTATCAGCAGCCAACCACTATAATTTATGTTACGTGCGCTATAGATTTTCAGCACTGACAGTGAATTTTGGAATACATAAAGAAAAAGCGAACAAGAGAGACAATTATATAGAGATGTGCAGGAGAGCACAGACTTTCGATATTACGTATCGAATCATTTCCAGTCAATATAGTATTGCCATATTGTACTATATGTTTTTATTCATATCAATACGAAATATCGAGATTCTATACTTCTCTGCATATTTCGAAGCTGTATGTGTGAAATTGACGAGGTGTAATTTTGTAATAATTATAATAAATATCTCTAAAGTATGATAAATTAACTCGAGCTCATTTCTTTTCGTTCATCATAATTCACAGGAACAATTTTGATACTTCAAGTGATAGAGAGAGAAAGTGTAAGCATTTGTCATAATAATCATAAAATATTCAAAACTTTGCCACGAGTTGAAATGATTCACATGTAGCAAATACATTCCATGTGTGTTCGTTTTCACCGACAAAACGTGCCGCGGATGATTCATCTTTGCACCTTAATTAATCTTAATTTTAGAATATCGTATGAAATATCACGCGATGATCATATCTTGCTAATTAGTTTGTACGATCATAACTAACTATGTTTTTGTGAGGATTATGTATGTCAAAGACATAGAGAACCGCATCTAAATAGTACATCAAATGTAGGCTACAATCTATTTGCTATAAATTCTTCGAAGCATTTTTTTATTGATCAATTAGTAAAATTCTTTCTTCCGATTAGTCAATTAAATACTTTGGAGTATCCAGCGTATTTGTAGCGCTAAGTGATCAAGAACAATGTAAGAGAAAAAGCGTGAAGAGGACCAATCTCCCTCTCTCTTTCTAAGATTAATTGAACAGAAAGAGATAAAAACTGGCCACCTTTGCTTTCTTCCTCTCTCATTTTTGTCGATTATATATGAATGAAATTCATACTTTATGTCTTTGATTGTGATAAAATGAATGAGTGAATTCTAAAAATAAAAAGGAAAAAGCCAGAATACATCGGGCAACGGTGGAGGGGTGAATAATTTATTATTTACATATCATTTATTCGTGAAATCGATTGTTCTTTCTCATTTGTTCGAATCATTTATTTAGATGATCAAAAATAGAAATTGAAGAAAAGAACTTCTATCTGTAACTTTATAAAATTATTAAGATATAAAGAAAGAAAATTTCCTTCGCAAATTGATTGTCAATCACGCGAGAAATCTGGAATTCGAAAGAGAAACCATGATCTCCACGATACGGGTGGATGTTGTCATTTGCATATGCGTGCTCGCGAATAGCTTCAAGTACGACCGGTGGCGACGACCGCATGTTTATTCAACGCACGGCTGTTCATTTTCCATATGACAATATTGGTCGATGAGCGAATCGCTCATTCTGCGATATGACTTAATATACGGGCTTTCGCATTGCGATAACGCATAGAAAAATGGAAAAAAACGTGAATGAGCTGTCTTCAAGCAAGAGTAAAATGAAGTAAATTGGATTATCATGAAGCTTAATATGAAAGAGTGATACAGAAAAAAATAAAGATGATTTTGCCTGAAATATAGTTTTTTTGTGTACACAGAACGGTCTTGTTCTAAATTATCTAAAAAAAAATTAATTATCTAGATATAAATTTAAAAATAATTTTTTTAATCAGTAATATAATTATATAAATAATTATACATGTTGCTCAAATATGATGAGTAATTCTTTAACATTCTAAACTAGAATGAGCCTCCTACATAATTATGTAGATAGTCTAATAAAATTATTTTTAAATGTTGTTTTTGGTAATAGATATCTAAAACTTTAGCTCCATCAAGATAAAATATAAATCAACCAGTTGACCATGAGGAGGTTAAAAGTCAATGACATGTTCAGTAACATAGGGCAAACCAAAAGAAGTTTAAAAAGTAATGTATCATATTTCGATATTTTTAACAAAGTTTTTCCAATATTTACAGGTTTTTCGCTGCATTACTTAGTTTCATCTATTGCAAAGGATTTATTTATTTATTTAATCACCGTAAAATTATTTTGAAACGTATTTCAGAGATAAAACTTTAAGAAAATGTTTGGATGTAAACAATCGTTTTCGATTATCTTCGTTGTTTATTCATTATTAAAGTTCGACGATTTCAAAGCTAGTAGAAATAACTTTAATTTATCTTAGCTTTATTTTTTGATTTAAGAATATTTGAGTTTGTCCAAACGTACGATGGTTTGCTAGACCAAAATCAGAGTCTCTGCTAATCGGTATCAAACTTCGAGTCACAAGCAAGCGTATTAAGCAAGCATAGGCTTTCAAGTTCGAAATAATAGCGTATTGTCAATTACCACTATCATGGTCGTACACCCAACTAGACTCCGAATCCAGAATGAATTTTAGAATGCATCGTTGCAGAGCGACAAGCCACTGAAACGGTCAATGGCACCGACAGTATAGCTACGAGAATTCACGAATATAGGTAACCATGTGTAACCGTGTGTGTTGTTCTTATTGTATAATATAAAACTTATTACAATATAAAAATTATTAAAAATTATTGTCCAATTTGTTGACATGGATATAAAGCAATAATAAAAATATATTTTGGATACAATAAAGACAAAAACCTCGACGAGAAAAAAAATTATACTTTCATATTTTTTTCCAAAATTCCAAAATTTGCGAGTGATGATTGTTTGCATTGAACACAATTTAAAGTTTTATATAAATATAAATTATTTAACAGTATGCACAAGAAAATATTTCAAGTAAAGTTTTTTTTCTAATAATTTATTAAATCACAAAATGCTTTCATTTTGTTTTGATCTGATAATCGCCCCTATCATTATCGACGAAAGAATCACACAATGCAATTAACGATATTTTCTAATATTAACTGTTTGCAATTAATTTAACGTATATTCCTGATAACGTTAATTAATTATCTGCGCACGGCGATAATATACGGAGCCCATTAACGAAACGGCACGAATATGTCATTCCACCGGAATGTCATACGGACAACTGTGATCGCGAATAATCGCGCACACTCGGGATGATCAAGATTTTATTAATAGCCCCCAATAATCCACGATACTCGAAATCAGAAGTTACCATGACAACCCAAATTAACTATGATCTCAGGTGGGACATCCATCGGAAATGTGTCCGCTATTCGTCAATGCCCGGTGTAATCAAGATGGAGAATACTTCAATAATATCCGACCGGTTAATCAGTTTCCAATATGGCATTGCTGTATACACACGGGGATGCGCATGGCCAGGAATCATCTCGTTACTTCCGAGATCTGATTTTGCATGTCCTACTTTTCGAACATCCGAACATAATTACAATTAAATTTAAAAAAAAAATTTAACGCAAATTTAACGAAAGAACAGATCGTTATATGAAAAGAACAATTTTATTGAAGTATCTAATAATTTTGTAGATATAGATTTGAAAATAATTTTGTTGGACTGTCAAAATACACAGTTGGAAAATTTGTGTCAAATTTAACACATTTATCAAATTCATATTTTTGTTCATTTAACACAAAATGAATGGATTAAAAAGTAACACAAATATTATATAAAAAAGTTAACGCTGACACAATTTTTAAGCAAATATATTATATATTTTTAAAATTAAAATATATTAAATTAACGTATTTTTATTCATTTTTTTTATTAACAAACATTCATTAATCTTTTTTACGTTTTATAACTCATTATTTTCATATTATTTGATCATTTACACATAATAAATTTTATTTTGACATTAAAAAATGTTGAACGTCAATTTAATACAAAATATTTAAATAATACAAAATCTCATTGATATATATAAATTAATACTTGTATGTATTAAAAAACAAAATTTTAACAAGGAATATTAAGGAATATTAAGGATCGTTTCTAACAATACAACAAATATAAAATGTTTTTTTATTTTTTATTGTATAATTATTCAGAAAACTCAAGTATGATAATAAAACGTGTTGATATTCTAACAACCAGCTTGAGCAGTCTTTCATAATTATTTTGATGATTCCAAAATTATTTTCAGATCTGTATTTAGCTAAATTTTTAGATACTTCAGCAAAACAGTTCTTTCTATATAATTTTAATGTAATATAAATAACGAATTTATTATCTCATTATAATAAAATAACATCTAACAAAAATCTTTCAAAGATATAAATTAATATTCAATGTTTTACGTAAACAGTTGTTCGAGATCAAATTTCTTGAATCCGTATTAAAGTACTATATAATGAAGGATTAAACCTCTTTAAAGATACTTTGAATGATAAAAGTGAGACGGATTATTTCGAAACAAAATTCTCTCCTTTCTTTCCTTTTTTTCTTCTCGATAATACCTAGAATTTTTCGATTTCAGTACGGAACTTCAGCATCCGGTAAATCGTGCTTTTGCTCTCTGTGCAAACATGCATCTCGACAGTAATATAATCGCACGGAAGAATCGATCGTATCTGCGGCAATAGTAATAGCAGCAGCAGCAACATCAAGCAATAGGTAGTAGTAGTAGTAGTAGTAGTAGTAGTAGTAGTAGTAGTAGTAGTAGTAGTAGTAGTAGTAGTAATAGTAGTAGTAGTAGTAGCATCCACGAACTATACATGGCGGCTAGTTCTCATCGGTACGACGGAGCCAGGTTTATACACAACGTGGTCGCGGTTGACCGGGTTTTGTACCGGGAAATTTGCATTGAACGACGCACGCGGAGAGCGTACACGCGAATGCACGCGCGGGTCAACGCGCGTTTTCAGCCCACGCCGATGGGTACATTGTACATACGCTCGCGAATGCGAGCCTCTTCCTCTCCCGAGTGTGCACGTCCGCGCGTGTAAACGCGCATCCGAATAGAATGGTGGAAAATTATGCATGAGGATTTCACACGACTCGGCCAGCAGCCCCTGCGTCGCCGAGTATTCACGTGTTGCCGGTAATTTATTCGTCCCCCGCGAACGCGTGTCCCCAACTTGCGAGAACGATCCGTAGAATCAACCGATCGGGATAACGTCGGCAAGAAAAGGGATCGACTGGAAATTGCTGGGTATAAATTTTCAGATCCGAACAAAACTACTATTAAAGAACAGGAAGATAGACGTTATTAAACGGAAATTATCGTACGAAATAATTAGTAAGGCTATCCTACTTTGTAGGATAGCCTTACCAAAATTAATGTTTTTATTTACAATATTAAATTTATCATGTCAAATTATACACAATTTGAGTTATTTTTAATCATTTTTATAGACTTCAATCATTTCTATAGTCACATTTACCAAACTTTTCTTTCACACAGTATGTGATACGATATATTTCACATATTATTTTCATTCTCTGCATTTGGCACATCAATCGTTATGACTGTCAATACATCGACACACACCGATATTCGCTGCTAAATACAAGATCTTTGTAGAAAAATCGCTTTAATTATGACAATTGTTTGCGTTCTCTCGAGGTATAAGAGTCTCAATTTGATCTCAGTCTAGATACAGAATTTTGAAATTCAAACCGTGGTAGCTATAATTTTATTACACTAAAGATGACCTGGTGTAAAAAAGCCAAACGTTTGTATTTATAATTATTATTCTATTGGGAGTACAAATTAATTCGGTCCGTTTTTTTTGTGTTCAAAAATGCATTTATTTCAAAACAAAATGAATGAACAGATCAATTAAAGTACTGTCCATCGCCTACTATTTTTTCCCATCTCTCAGGCAATTTTCGAATTCCAATTCTCGAAAAAATGACTCGTCTTTGGAAGCGATCCAATTTTGGAATCAATTTTCGATTTCTGTGAACCGGTGACTTGCTGCATTCTTCGGATCAACCAATAATCAGAAAGAGCAATGTCCGGAGAATACGGCGAGTGCGGTAAAACATCCCATTTGAGCGTTTCCAAATATTTTTTTACGACTTTAGCGACATGACGCCGAGCGTTATCATGAAGAAGAATAACTTTATCATGTCTTTGCTCGCTATTCCGGCCGTTTTTCTCACAATGCACGAATTCGGCTCAAACGAATTAATTGTAGCCGATACTGATCGCTCGTAATGGAATCGCCAGGTTTCAGCAGCTCATAGTAAACAATACCCTTTTGGTTCCACCAAATAAAGAGCGTGATCTTCGAATCATGAATGTTCGGCCGTGGTGTTGATGTTGAGGTCGATGGCAACGATTGACCGGGCTTAGCGTAGTATTTTTTCTTCTTGGGGTTGTCGTAGAATACCCACTTCTCATCTCCAGTCACTGTCAAGTCCGATGCAAAAAAACCTTTTCTCTATTGTCTTTGAATCAGCTGTTCGCATGAAAAATCGTCTTTCAACTCTCGGTTTCAGTTCATAAGGCACCCAATTTCTTGTTTTTGAATCATTCCCATGGTTCATATCGAAACGGCTTGTTGAGTTACCCTAATGATTCTGCAAGCTCCTCTTGCGTTTGACTCTAATCTTCTTCGAGTAATGCTTCTAATTCTTTGTCTTTGAATTTTTTTGGTTGTCCAGAACGAGGCTTGTCTTCAATTGAAATCTGCATCCTTGAAACATCGAAACCATTCCCTACATGATTTATCAGTTGGAGCAGTGTCACCATAAACTTCGACAAGCATTCGATGGGCTTCAGCCACACTTTTCTTCCAATTAAAGCAGAAAACTTTCCGCAAATGCTGCTTGGTTAACACAAAATTCGACATTTCAAATACAGTAAAAATCAAGATTTTTGTATGAAACTCAAGCGATATAAACTGAATATTATTAGCAGATTTAACTTTTCTGAAACCGCCAAAATCAGCTGTCACTATGAATCATTCACAACAGCTGGAGTCACCTTTAGGGAAACGGACCGAACTAATTTGTACTCCCAATATATTAAACATATAAATACGAGTATTATATAGCACAAACAACAAGCTTTGCTCCTTAGTCTTTTCATATTTTGTTATTTTTATATAATACGTATACATGTCTTAACACACATTATTTGGATAATAACTTAAATAAATTCTCTCTTTTTTAATTTCTCAGTATATAAAGTAAATAATTTTCATTGATATAATAAAATTAATAATTTCTCTTTAAATAATATTTTTACATCCTTTTTATCTTTGCATAGAAACTATCTTCGGATATACCATTTTGTAAATAGAAGTACCACGTACTGCGCGATAACGGAAGTGGGATTTTTTTCCACGTGGTGGCTGTAGAGTCTTCCATAAAAGGCGCATACAGAAACGCTGACGAGTTCCATTTTCGAAAATACGAAAACGTGAGAGACTAACAATCGGAGTTATTCGCGCGCGGTGAATCAACCCAAACTCGCGAGAGGAAGAGGTGACCCCTGCGGAAGATAACGTCGGTAAGCGCTTGTATGTACCCGATTGCATGCATGCAGGCGTGCATATTTGATCGCGCCGCCGTGCTACGGTGGCGTTACAAAGGCGACGCGTGACTCACATTGCCATTTACGCGAGTGCCGAATGTAAAATTCAGCGAGTGGGCGATTTTACGGATTGGTATATTGTAAGTAATATATATGTGTATATCATATACAGGATTGGGTTAATGTTTTTTTTTAATTGAATAAAGTTAAAGTTAATGATTTTATAAAATTAATAAAGTTAAGTTAAAAGTTGAAGGAATAAAAAATTAACGTAAGTTAAATCAATATTGAATTAACTTAAGTCAAAAAAAAAGTTAATTTAAAAAAAAATTATTTTTTAGATCATAATGTCCTAATTTTTCTTAAACTGAGATTAAATAACTTCGATATAGATTATTAAGTAAATTAAATTTTTTTTATTCATATATAAGTATATAACACATAACGATATAACTATATAAGTTATATAACTTTAAAAAAACAGCCAGCACATTGAGAAGATACAAGATCAGCGATTATTTTTTAATAAGTCTTAAGTTATAAGAAATTGACCAATTACAATCGAATTCGAGAAGAATATTTGACTATAATTGGTCAATTTCTTACGACTTAAGGCTTAAAACACCTATTGTAGATTCGGACTAAGACTTATGGCCTATAATATAACTGTATAAACCAATTAAAGAGCGGTATTAGCATCTTAAGAAATTATTTAAGATGGACTTAAAATATGAACAGATTATGAATATAGCCTTATTATTTTTCTAAGATATTTAAAAGAGATAATAAAACTTTTTTACTTAAAAAAAAAATTAAAAAGTTAATGTTTAAAAATAACTTAGTTAAGTTAAAATTTAATGCATTTAAAATTAACTAAGTTAAGTTAAAAGTTATTAATTTTTTAACTTTTTTTTTAACTTTTAACATTTTAATTAGTTACCCAACCCTAATCATGTGTGTGTGTGTGTGTGTGTGTGTGTGTATGTGTGTGTTTATATATTTGTACGCGACCTCTGAGTCCACGCGAAAGTGTATCCGTGTCATTTGCATAGAATTAAAAATCAGCCCTCGGCAGCCCAGATTAACGTGTTAATCAGACACGAATGTCACCATATATCAATAAGTCTGTTCTTTATTTTTACATTCTCTGAATTACACATGGTGCAATAAGGTTACAATAAGTTGAAACAAACATATACTTGCTTCATTTCAACTTATTGCATCAGTTTAGAGAGAGAGTGCAGGGATAAAAAACAGACCTAAAGTCTAGCGACGCGTACTATGATTTTACACAAAGAGAGTAAACGATCGGAAAAACATTCTGCGATGCATCTCTATAAAAACGTGTTGAATAATCGGAACGATAAATTTTACACGTCTCCCCTTGGCATTTACCTGTGCGTGAAAAGTCCATTTATTTCCCTTATATATGGACTTATCGGATGAGTCGATCATGTTGCTCAAACGATGTATGAGCTAGAACACGCTATCGACAACCTCACGATTTTTTATCTCGCTCCGCGTTGTCGAGATCTCGGGAGTTTTGGGAGTTTTGGGCATTAACGATAGCTTTTGCTCGTGGCACGATTGCACGCGTAGCTCGTTACGATCTAAACGATCGTTATTTTTCTGGCCCCGACATATACCACCTATCGTGTTGCCATGTCCTACATATTCGATTTATAATGGCATTTCGAAGGCGGGGTAATAATGGCGCATGACACGCACAACACATAAATAGAGAACAACTCTATCTGCGAGACGCGATCCCGAAATCATAACATTAATCGCAGAACAGAATCCGAACGTATTTGCTCAAGCCTCACAGTTTTTTGCGAGATCGAATGCAATACATAATTTATCAATATTGTATAATACATCAAAAGGCAATAGAAAGGAAGAGTGCAAAATGTAACTTTTATTACTATCCAACCCAATAACTTACTTTCTCAATGCATTTAACTCGTGAATATATAGTCACTTGAAGTGATTTTATATTCCAACAGCGGGAAAATGGAGTTCAGTCAGTAGTTTTCTTCATTCATCTAACTTTTATTTCTCTTTATGATTTTTAGAGAATATTGTACAAACGTAATCATATCGAATATCAATAAATTACACTAATAAAAATAAGATAATTAATAATATGCAATTATAAAGGATTTTTCACGTTAATTACTTCGCTGACAACAGAAATGGATTGATTTACAAAAACTAATCATATAAATAAACTGATTTACATTCTGACATACATGTCAAAAATAACAAAATGTTATATTTAATCCAAGGGGTTAGATTGTCATCGATCCTTCGCTATCTCTAACAGTAGTGTACAGCGAGCGTAGCTGTTTTCACGATGGTTGTGTTTTGAGGGAAGTAATTCGCCGCCGTGAATTTATATAGTTTACAAAAGCGTAACATCGGAAAGCGCGATACAGCCCAAGGCGTGCTCGCGCATGTATTGCTCTCGCGCCACCGAACACTGGCGCGCTTTTACGTGCGATATCGTCGAATTGACGGGGATGCACTCATCGTGCGCCGTCGGGAGAAAGATGGAATAAAGCCTCGTCAGTTCAGAATTCGAACCCATCCATTTCTGACGGGTCGCTAAACGCTGGACCATGGCTGCATGCAAAAAAAAAATTGAACTTCGCGATTGACGCGCCGGGAGACATGCAGATCACAGATGCACACGAATGATGTAGCGACGATTCGTCGCGTAAGAATTGAAATTCGAAATACAAGCATATTTATATGATAAACTGACTTTTTTAACAGACTTTTTTAATAAATATTTCTTATTCATATAATATATCGTTTATTCTGACATGATTCAGAAATGTAGTACGCATTCATTGATGACGCATTGATAGTCGATGTTCTACTCGCGAAAAATTGCTGTAAAAAATTACTGAATATCTTGCAAGTATGTGAACGATACGTGACAGCAAAACGTAAAAAATATGAAAATAAAGAAATGGAGAACGGGCAATCAATTTCCTTTTAAAATTAAAGAAGCATCAATTTTTACAAATGCGTTTATATTTAAACTCTAAATAAACTATGTATATAAGAAAGTTTAAAACATTCTATTTTTATTAAAGCATGTGCATTTTTACAGTTTATTTACTTTACATGTTATTATTTTGTATTGTTATAAAAAATATTAAAATTTTTAAATAATAAGATTCTCAATTTTTTGGCAGCAAACAAATAAATTTTGTTTATTTATAAAATAACTCTAATTTTTACATCGTAATAAAACTTTATATAAATCATTTCGAATACTTAAAATAAAATTGTGATTTTTGTCATTATTTATAATACGTTTCCATTAAAGTATAAATAAAAAAATACTAATTTTTGATAAAATAATTCTTGATCCCGATTTTAAATTGCTGCTAAATTTTTTGTATTACCTGTTTTTAATCCTTTTTCATAATTTTTTATTATTTTGAAAATATGTATATCTAATACATCTTTAATCTGTAATTGAAACATATGGGACCTAGTGATCCTAAGATATATTCTTAATTTTTAAATAATGATTTGAATTTGATTAAATTTTATGTTTCTTCTCTCTCTTTCTCTCTCTCTCTCTCTCACACATACACACACACACACACACACACACACACAAAATTTTATTTCTTACAATTTTGTTATATTTATAGGCTAATTATCGTATTGTATTTATGCTAACAATAAGTTCAAATGTTGCAATTTTATACACTAAAAAAAAAATCTTAATTTAAAAAAAATATTTCTTCGCTCGTATTCAACAAGTACATATCTTATTGTACATATCTTATTTTTATCTTATTTTCGAAGAAATTTTCATTGATCTAAAGAAATAATTTTTTTTAATACGAGAGCAAAAGATATTTCTTTGAAATTAAAACATTTTTTTTAGCGTATAGTTACAAATTTTGAAGCTTCTAAAATTATAATAATAAAAAATTGTAGTGGGTTCCAAGGACTCATATATTTCTTTCTTGTCACAAAAAAAGTTTTTCTGTTACGGATTAAATATTTCCAATAGCCGAGCAAAGAATAAATGAGTTTTCCGATCAATTCGCTGCTTGATTTTCTTAATTTTTCCTTGTTTCCTAACGCAATACGTCAACATGCCTCATGTAATTCCGTACAATTGCAAATTTGCGATTGGCATTATGACTTGTTTTGAAGAGTGACCAATCGTGTGCGAATTTTCCGGAGAATCTTAATGGCGTAACTGTCAATACTTCGCCTAATAATATGCGAGATCGACGAAATCGGTAGAGTGGGTCGCGGCGACGCTGAATCTCGCGGACGCTTCCCGATAATATGTCCGGCAGCGGATTGCGTAGATTAAAATTGCACTACCGGCTGATATTTGGATTCGCTGTTGATGTGCGATTATGATCCGTCAATGCCGACGGAAGCTGATGAAAAGTGCGCCGGGCAGAAATACAATTCTTTTTTTTCTCCATCCGATCTGCACGCGTGGTCGACGTCTGAGAGATGAGGCCGCCGCGCGTCGAGAAACGGTGCAAGCGATTCCCTCCTGTACGTGGCTCTTGATAGAAATTCCGTGCATGCCGAGATACATGCGCATTTTAGGAAAAACATTTATTCCCATCGCGAGAGAATACGCGTAGCCGTGCATCCGATATCAAATATTTATTCGCCGCATCGTCAATGACATATACCGGAATCGTCCATGTAACTTTGGAACTCGAATTGGTAGTTAAGGAATGTTCCGAATAGTTTTAAGCAGGTAGTCCGGTACGAAGTAACTTCGAAGCAACTAATGCGAAATTTCATTAGCTCGCTTGCGGCACATCTTTACGTATTCAGTAAGCGATTTGGAATGTCGGAAAGAAAAGTGGTAAGATAATTTTGCGATCTCGTCTCATAATGTATCTAAATAAAAAGCTGCATAATGCAAATTAATAAGTAATCTAATTGAAGGATTCGTTGCAATAGTGTGTTACTCTTATAAGTTATTTCTACTTAATGCATCATTATTTTAACTAAAATGAAATTAAACAATTTAATTCAAGAAATGTATTAATTTAACTCAAATTTAATTTACTATTAAAGTGCACAAACCTATGTTAATTTAAATGCTGTGACTTTAAAATTAAGCAATTCGGCCACAGAAATGGGTAAATTTGATGTGGTTGTGTTTTTAACTACACATTTTGTATTAAAATAATACATTCTGACATACTTGGAAAATAATAAAATGTTATTTAATTTAAGCAACTGGTTTAAATTTGATCCTTTAATATTTAATATATGTAAAGTTAAAATGATGGGAATATATGTAAAGTTAAAATGATGGGAAAAACACATTTATATGCATATTGCTACAAAAACTTTCTGATATTTTGACACAATTCTGAACAGTTTATTAAAGGTTGCAGATATGAATAAGGAAAATTATGAGAAGAATAAAAGTTTTTTGCATCAGATGTGATTATATCACCGAATGATAAAAAAAAATGAATTATAAACATAATAGCGTCAATAATAGGTTAGTCTAACTTTTGAGACAAAAATAGAAGACTCTCTCTCTCTCTCTCTCTCTCTCTCTCTCTCTCTCTCTCTCTCTCTCTCTCTCTCTCTCTTTCTGTCACTCATCCATTTCTACTAATATCATAATTCAGCGTTGTGGGTTAATTCACTGTTGCACAAAATCCTTCAATTAATCTTCCATTTGTAATCATTTTTATTCTCTCCGTCCAGCCAGTATTTTTTATTGTTCCAGGCTTTCAGAAATGTGAAAAAATTCAGTTACTTTCCAACATCTCTATCAAATTATCAAATAGTTTTTAACAAGATATTTTAGGAAAAAAAATCGGATTTCGCCTTCCTCTTTATTAAGGGAAATTTGAGAATGAAATTTCGTACCAAAAAAGATTCAAATTGCAGACAAAAGATTAAATTAATATCTTAAAGAATACACGAAAGAAAAAGATTAGAGTTGCAGCAGCAAAATTTTATGTGGTAGCTAAATTCTAATCGTAATATATGAATATTATGTCGATAATATACGAATATTATCTGCGATGTCTAATTTCCATTTAACTACAAAGCCTAATATTATCATTGTAACAGACAAGCATTTGTCGATCTATTGATCATTGCAGCAAACGTTTTCTGTGTAGCAGACAAATTGATAGCAAGTTTCAGCAAATCTATTTAATTGTGATAGAGACAATTTTCTTTTATATTGACATATCGATAACTATGACAACTAACTTCATGCTGTTAAATAAATTGATCTGTAACAAACATACATACTTTGCTGTTATGTCCTTATATTAGTTACAGCAGCAAATTCTTTGTAAATATTAGCAAAATTTCATAACTATAGTAGCTAATGCAATTTCAATTAATCAGAATTAGCTGTAGTCAGCAACATTTTTGTTTCCCATGCATTTACTCAGTTCGGCTTAAATGTCTCATTGAGAATTCGAGGCGGATGAATCGAATATCCAACTTTTAACTTCGCTTAAACTTAGACCAATAAACTTTCAAGCTAAAATAATCCATACAACATCCATGATGATGTGGAAATCTATATCGTTTCTCGGACACGCCCGCGAGGAGCAATTCACCTTCGAGTACCTCTGGTGTGGCGAGCCGGCGAGGAAACGCGATGGCGGCCGAGAACGTAGGGAGATATGGCGATAAGGGCGGTGAGAGCGGCGGCGGGCTCACGGCACGTAGTAATAGAATGGTAAATACTTCATTAGCGCGTTACTGCACCCCCGTGACCAAGCGATGGTCGGGAGAAATCGCGGGGTAAATGAAGCAACCCCCGTGTGGCACGCGCAGACAGCGCACCGCGTTCCTTTCCCTTACTCTCCGACGTTCCGTTCTGTACATAAAGCGAGAGATCATGCTATGAGAGAATGCATTAAGTATCATTAAGGCACTCGAGTAATCGCCTTGATTATCTTCCGCGTTTCTCCCTCCGTTCTCGCTCGGCGTATTAAGTCAGCTATATTATCGTATAATTTTCATGACGGCTGAGTTGCAATCAGCAGCACTATTATGGCGTGAGGAGTTACTGGTGTTGTGAATGTTCTCAGACTTGTTGAGCCACTGAACAAGGATCTTTACAAGAAAAGAATATAGATGACTCCGATAACAAGTGTTAGAAGTATCAGATTTGCGCTGAGCTTGTCTCTTGTCGCCCGCAGTGTATTATTATTGCCTACTTCGCAATGGATTCTAGATTGTCGTACAATCTTAAGTCCATTTTTATTCCTGTACTAAATTGTACTAATATTCTTTTTTTTTTCGCTTTCGCCAAATATACGGAAAAAATAATTTGGTTGAAGTATCTAAAAATTTAGTTACACAATAAAATTAGCTGCCACAGCTAAAAATTTGATATGATAGCTAAATTCAATAATATTATATGGACACCTAACGTCTGCGAAATCTAATTTATTATCATTGTAACAGATAATTTTGCTATTGTATTGATGTATTGATCATTGCAACAAACGTTGTTTGTATAGCAGACAATTTGATAGCAAGTAAGATAGTTTCAACAAATCATATTTAATTGTGGTAGAGACAATTTTTTTTAATCCGGACATATCCGATTATGACTAACTTCATATTGTTAAATAAATTGACTATAACAGACATGCATATTTTGCTATTACATCCTTACAATATTAACTACAGCAGTAAATTTTTTGTATGTATTAGCAAATTTCATAGCTACAGTAGCTAATACAATTTTAGCTAATCAAAATTATGATCAGAATTTTCCGGTGTAGATACAGATCTGAAAATAAGTATACTAAATCATTAAAATAATTATGTAAGATAATCGCATGATGCTTTAAAGTTTTGACATTCTAACAATCAGCTTGAGCTTTTATGATAGTCCAGCAAAATTATTTTCAGATCTGTATCTATTTAAATTTTGGATACTAAAACAAAATTATTCTTT
>NW_017259538.1:86892-89811 GCF_001594045.1 Atta colombica | reverse complement strand
TATATATATATATATATATATGTGTATGAAAATCATATATATATTCCATTTTAAGTTCCAAAAGTACTAGTTTAATTACAAAAATTGATCTTTTATAATTAAATTGATAAATTTACGCGGCACACTAAAAGAGCGTTTTTTAATTTAGATCACCAATCTAAATTAATACATCTTTTCTAAATAGAACATGGAAAGTACGATTTTACTGAAATATTTAAAAATTAAGGTAGATATTGAATAGATCTAAAAACAATTTTGTCGAACTATCAAAATAATTATGTAGGATGCCTAGCATGACGAGTAATACAAAAATTTTGACATTCTAATGGCCTGACATTCTAACCGGCTTGAGCGTCGTACAGCATTATTTTGATAATCCAAACAAAATTATTTTCAGATCTAGCTAAATTTACATAATAGGAATAATAAGAGACGGTAATAAAGTCGAATTAAGTTAATAAATCGCGTTGTTTCCATACCCGACGCTCATTTCGCGGATTGATGTGTACCTTTGACTTTTCTAATTAATTTTCTTTCAGCTCGCGCTCCATTATGTGCGATGAGAAATTCTTGAGAGAACATTAAGTCAGGTATATTATAATTTCAAGATTGTGCTTGGTATTATTCCCAACCCTCATTCACCATTATAAGAGTCTCCATCTATCTCTCTTTATTTTTCTTTCCGGATTATGTATCTTTTTTAGAACACGTACCAGAGCTTTTTAAAAATCGACGAAATCCACGCTGGGCATCTCGTGCTGCAAGATGAGACGAATAAAAATAACCAAAGCTCAAGGCTCGCGGTCAACGGTTCCGAGATATTCCGTAGGAAAAGAGGAATAGGTACGTCCCAAGTACGTCGATATATCTTGAATTAATCACTCCTATGATCCGAACGATCGGGAGCGTACGCTCCTGAGGAATCAAGAGACTTTCACGGACAGGTTAATGGCAATATCATTATTGCAGCCGGTCGTTATTCACTCTAACAAACTGTGCAGCGCGATGCATTAATCTCCCGAGGCAATGCATCACCGGGCTGCAGTGCTTTCTCGCGTACGCGCCGCGGTGCATGCAGTGTGTGTATGCACTCGCACGCGGTTTGCAGCATACAAGTTGCGAAAGCTGCTGCTGCTGATACTGGTGGTTCATGTAGCAATGTCGCCGGTAGTCTAACGTGCATATTTCACTTTCGCACCGAAATGCCGTCGGTTGTTTCTCTCTCTCTCTCTCTCTCTCTCTCTCTCTCTCTCTCTCTCTCTCTTCCTTTCTCTCCCCCTCCCCTTTTCTTCTTCTTCTCTAGTCCCTCCACTTTCTCAAGTAGATTCGCGCTTGACTTAATTCGGCGAGCAGCCGAATTATAAAGGGAATTTCGAGAGCGTAACGAGAAAGACGGCGGCCAAAGAATTTCGACTTTCTGTGATTCAAAATCCCTTTTTTATGTTCCCAAAGACTGTCGCGAACGTTTCGTTTAGGCACTGACAGAAACATCGACATTGCATCAGCACATACAATAACAGGAGCTTTTACTCCAAATATCTTTTTATATCATGGCAATACTTTTTATATTATAAAAGAAGAAATTTATTTACTTCAGCTTATAAAGCTAAGAAGGGATTGCTTTAGATTCACTTACAAGAGCACCTCGCGAAATGTCAAACACTGATTTTAATAAAACTTTGTACAAGTTACGTAAATAAGCAATTGACAATTTAAAAAATATCACTTGCGACCAATTTTGTGAGGTGAAATCTCACTCCAAAAGAAGTTAAAATACTGCCACTCTTATTCGAGAGCGCAAATTTTTCACTTTTTTCAATAATGGCCGTATTTTAACTCTCTAGGAGTAAAATTTCACTCCAAGCAATTTAAAGAGTATACTTACAGGGAAACTCAATCCTAATATTTTCTTCCTCTTCAATTGCTTATCTTCCTCTTTCCATAATTTTTTTAAAATTGATAATAAAAGATATATCACACAAATTATTTCAAGTGAAAAGTTTACACGCACGGAAAAAACACAGCTGCAAACTTCACTGATTCAACAAATCTACAGTCATAATATACAATCAATTTTCTATGTTAAAATTGATAGCAAAATTGACATTAGCAAAATTGACAGCTGAATAACATTAGATTTATTAAACCATCAAATCTTTTTAGTTATTGATGTTGAATTCGTGTAGTAAATTATAAGTTTGTTGTATCACCGAATTAATTTTTTTTCCGTGCGCGCATGATAAATTTATATTTCTCCACGGCTTAAAAAAAATCGATTTTTCATCATTAAAAATTTAAAGATAAGATTTGAGACTAAAATTATATTTCGAAAATAAAAAGATTATATAAATTCGCACGAAATATTATTATATAGGCAAATATTATTATATAGGAAGAATTGTCTTGATCGAATACAGAATTTTCCATTTATGTGTGTTTAAAACAAATTTATGAATAAAATGTATATGAAGCATCGCCTAGTCATTTCATGCAATATGTTCAAACTTTACAATAATTGTGCCGCGAATGGCGGTTGTAAAAGTTATTTTTCTTCAATGAACTCTTATATATTATTCACTCTTGTATTTTTGTATTCACTCTTATATTTTTGTAAACTTTAAAATGCGCTCGAAAAAAGGGAGTAAATTATTATTTAAGCATTAAGTGAGCATTTGACAGAAGTAATTCCGCGAAAATAAAACATTTTTAGCCCCCGAAACATCTTACTCAATATTTTCGACATCATCGAAACTTTTTGCTCGTGTCTTCTCCGTATGACAAAAAAATATTATATCATAAAAAATGTAAAAAATGCTATAATGTACATTACTTTAGAATAATTTTACTACCATTTTGGTATATGTTTATATGTAATAATTACAAAATCAAAATTTAAATAAAATTCATCCTACTCCCTTT
>NW_017259538.1:40914-86865 GCF_001594045.1 Atta colombica | reverse complement strand
TATATATATATAATGACAATAAATTCTTCTAAATTTTAAAAGAGATGAGTAAGACGAATTTAATGCAGAAAAAGTTATATTATTTATCTACTATTTAATAAAAAAAAGAAGATAAAATATGTATTCAATAACAAAAATACCAAATCATAAAATTTTGTAGTAGTAAAATTACAAAAAATTCTATTACACGAAGCATCGCAATCTTCTACGTGAAATCACCATAATACAAAATTAAGATAAAAAGATGCTTTATTTATTATAGTCTCGTATTTATGTCCGGATGTTGGTCCGTCAGTGATTCCCCTCGAATCAAATTTCCTTTCAGAGCATAAAAGGGATGAAAAACAAGACGTACGGTTCTCATTTGGCCAAGCGCTCTCATTTTCCCTTTGTTCGTAATTCCTTTACAGGAACGCGCTTTTCAACGACGGCATTAAATAAAGATAAAACCGCGACAATGAAAAAAAAATAATTTCGGCTGAAATGCATATAATAATGTCGTCATGCAAATACAGACGATCCATTACGAAGACAGCCAAAGCTAGCTCGAGCATCGATAAATAATATCGCGATTAATAATTTACACAGTGGCGGCCATTCGCGCTGGTTAATTCATCGCTTCACGACATTTAATGCACGTCCTGCATTTTCCGCGTGACGCGTTACAATATAATTTCGCGTCGGCTGTAAATTCGTTTTCTCGTGTAATCACTCGCCCATATGGGAACGCGCATAATGACGTTTACATTAAATTCAACATTATCGACGTAATGCGATATGCGTTAAACCCTGACAAAAGCCGGGCGAATGCAGCTTGATCTACAATGTGCTTTTTGTTTCCTGTTTCTTACTTTTTACAACTTACTTTTTTCCCTTTTTGTGACTGTTTTATTAACAATCGTGTTTCTTGTCTCTTCCAAAGTTCGAAAACTTTTATTTAAATGAAAACGAAGAAACAGAATAAGAAGCAAAAAAGCAAGAGGTAAAAAGTGATACAAAGTAAGAAACAGAAAACAAAGAGCACATTGTAGATTAGGCACAAAACAGGAAATGTTTGTGCCCTAGCATTGGTCAAATTGACGATCAATAATTGCGCTTAAAGTTACTAGTTGTAACTTTAGTAAGTATTGTACATGTACTCTTTAAGATCGTGAAACTTCTGATCATTATTTTACATTTATGGAATTATATCAATAAAAATATCAAAATTAGTAAAAGTTATATTCTAAAAATTTTACTTTATCAAATACCTACATTTAAAGTTATATTTCCTTTTTCCGCTCTCGGATTATAACTTTTTTAAAAAAGTGTACATATGTACTTTTTTCTTGTGATTCAGATATGGAGACCACGCCACATCATCGCTCTGCAACAACTCGTGTACTTCGCAAATTGACGCGGAATGCAATGATGACGTCATCGCGTGGAAAAACTTGCGACCGCCTCGTCCCTGAAAATCATCTCGTTACACAAATGTGTCATCACGATTCCCGCGAGATTTACTGTACAAAAACCACGCATGCTAGCTTTTCCATTGTCTTAAGCGGATTGTAGTTTTACACTCTCGGTAAAGCACTCGGTTTACGTTTCATTATTATAATGCGCTCATGTGTGATCAAAGTTACGTATCTCTCTTTATTTAATAATGCAGCGCGGTATTGACAAAGCACTTCCAGCTTACACAGGACGTTCAATTTTAAAATAGAATTACAGATTTAAAGGAATGGAAATGACAATGCAATGAAAACGTTTAACGATCATAATTATTAATCATACAAACATTAAACGATTTTCAGTGAAGTTCATAATTACGTGGAGGAAGTAATTGTTACATCCGACGATGTTAATAGGGCAAGTGTAATATGTTGTTTCGGAGACGTGCGCCAATCGGAAAAATTAGTATAAAGTAATCGCAAACAAACTTTAACGTCATCGTCAAGAATGAAATTGGTCCGCATCGCCGATGCAAAGGCCTATGGTATTTCCAGCCGGTTCTTGCCGTCGTGACTGCAATTAGTCCACGACGTGACAAATAGACGAATGCATAATCCAGCGCAGCGTCCGCCTTTAATCAAACACGACGTGCTCCTACATGCACGTGGACATGGAAATAGCCGATATTAAATCATATTGACGTTCTACTCGATTCCCTCATGCTACGAAGCCCGCCATTACGTCAACAAATACCGAATTAATCCTTGCTTTCTGTTGTCTTTAACACTTCAAGGAAATTAATTTCAATTATGGAAGACTAATATAGGTATTATTTTTTAATTTTAACATTTTATAAAGTACAATCGTACATAAATGAAATATAAAGGTAAACAAAAACAAATTGTATTAAGTTAAAAAGAACTAGATCATATAATTAATTTTAATTAACTCAAGGTTAGATTGTATTACATACATGAGAAGGACGCTTCTGCTGAAGTATCTAAAAATTTAGTTGGATACAGACTTAAAAATAATTTTGTTGGACCATCAAAAATAATTATGTAGGAAACTCAAGCATAATGAGCAATGCTACAAAAAATTTTGATATTCTAACACTGGACTTAAGCTTTCTACATAATTATTTTGATAATTTAAAATAATAAAATTATAATTTTCTGTATCTATCTTTTACTTTTAGATCTTTTACATTTCAGCAAAATCGTTCTCTCTGTGGAAACTCTTCTCTCTGTTCAAGATTCAATTAATGTTTTAAGAACATCAATAATAATTATGATCATTAGTAATTAATACATATAGAAAAAACGATTTTGCTAAAGTATCTAAAAATTTAACTAAATACAGATTTGAAAACAATTATATAATTATGCCATTAAAATAATTATGTAAGACGCTCAAAATAGTTGCTATCTATAGAATATTAAAACTTTTTGCAACACTATTGTCAATGCTTAAGCGTTTTATATAAGTATTTTTTTTTATAATTCAAGAAAATTATTCTCAAATTTCTAAAAAAATCTAGCTAAATTTTTAGATACTATTAGCAAAACTATTCTTTTGATGCAACTTTTATTATCAAACAGCAAAACCATTTGATTTCTTTTATCTCAATGCTTTTCTAAAAAGTAAATTTTTTACAAAATAAGGAGAAACACATCGATCAACATTTGCTCACGAGATCGCTGCATATCAGCACGGAAAAAAAAAAGATTTAAAACAGCTAAAAACTTCTCTGATTTAACAAATCTACAGGCGTAACATAAGAACAGCTAGTTTTCTATTAAAGTAACAAAGTTATGTAACTGAATTAAATTAAAGATTGTAATTAATCATATTCGTTCTAATAGCATAACAAATTTGTTAATACAGCAAAGATAATTTAAAAAAAAATGAATTTATTATAAAGGTCAATATTTCATTGTAGCAAAGAATTAGTAGCTCTAACAATTCAAGCTAATTAAAATAACAAATTCTGATAAATACAGGGTTTTTATTTTAATATAATAAAAAAAAATGCAATTCTTGAATTATTGAATAATACAACAATAAACATATATACAATTTTTATTTATAGTGTTATTTAAACGTAAGCTGGATCTTCATGGTATGCAGTTGCAGGTTAGAATCTAATCTAACTTATTATAATTATAAGTCACATGTAGGCTCTGAACATAAACAGGACGCACCGAAGTTAAATTTTCGCGTCTTGCGTTCTGCGTCTTACGATGCAGAAAATATGTATTTTGCAATTTGAGACCCGCATTCAGCATGGATCAAATTTTCCGGAAAAGCGTAATAATAAAAAAATCAGAATATTCTTGACCAATCATTACCAAATTATCAATTCCTTCGCGCTATTTTTATTCCTACTTTTGATTTGATGATAATTCACCTTTGTTTGCACAATCGTTATCTAGTAACGCTAAGTATAAGTATATACATATATATTCATCATATATCCCTTTTAATTTTAACATTACATTATCAATATAATAGTATACGTATTAACTGATTCATCGATTTAGTGATTTCATATCTCATATTCTCATTATCCATTATTTAGCGTTATCAAGCTCCTGAACAAATGCATACTAATTAATAACAAATAACAAAGACGAAGTAAGCTCGCGATAATAAATAATAAAATGTTTAGTATAACTTAAAATGACAGAACGTCTCTTTGCATTTAATTTACAATGACGTTATTATGTTTTGTTGGAATATAACGTGATAATAGTATTGTTGTCTTTTGTTATCTTTTACATAGATATACATGATCGTAAATAGTCAGTCAATTAGATTTCTATACAATATCTAATAATACAGTATCTAAAAATTTAATTAGATACACATCTGAAAATAATTTGATTAGATGATAGGGCGTTCAAATTGGTTGCTAGAATATCAAAACTTTTTGCATTATTACCTGCATTATTATAAGTTCTACATAATTCCAATAAAATTATTTTCAGATCTGTATCTAAAATTTTAGATATTTCAGCAAAATCATTCTTTCTGTATATTTATATTGGTTAAATTTATCGCAAAGTAAATTGTATCGAAATTGATTGTATAAGAAATCGCTTGATCGCTTTTGGAATTAGGGTGTAATTACTCAAATATTTGGAAAGATGGTACTTTCAAATGTGGTACTTCTCAATCGTATTATTCACATAATCAAGATTTTATCATAATAATTATTGTATTAAATTTAAGAGCAAAACAAAAAGAAAAGTCGGTAATTATAAGTAGCAAGCAAAAGACTATAATCAGCAGAAATCTGTGACCAAGTAACATGGCATAACTAATGACAAGGAGATAAACACGGCTCAGCAAACGACGCGTAACGAGTGAAGGTGCCATGGAGATTTCGTGCGGAAACGGACCGGAAACTCCCGGGGGAAGCCCCTCTTGTCAGGAAATTGTTAGGACTTGAACCCGCCGGCGGAAGTGAATCCTCCGCCACAGCAGCGGAGGTAGTGGCATTGGCGGTGGCAGTAACAGTGGCAGCGGCGACGGTCGATGTAGAAAATCGGAGAAGAAAACCCACGGGATGCGGTAAGAGCGCCAGTGAAACCCGAATTAGACGGTCGTTCGATTTGAGATAAATAAAGAACGATCGCTTTTCAAATGCCTCTCTGTTTCAGGGTTTTGAAAAAACAATCAGCGATGGCATTTAAGGTAATTCTCCTCTGGCAAGAGCTTCGAAAAATATGCTTATTAACTCCAAAACTAAATAAATCAGTAAATCGAATAAATAAATAAACGCCAAATATGAAGATTAAATTTTAGTTTATAATAATGCTTCTATATATGAACATTTGAATATTTTCCAGTTCTTCAATTTGCACGCCAAATACAATTAATTTTGAAAATGCAATCCTAAACTAAAGCCGGAATAATAATATTACAAATTCAATCAATTGATCGCCAATTTAACATTTTATACATGATTGGGTTATTCATTTTTTTTGTTTGAAATACTAGGAGCATCTATATATAGAGCCTAAATAATGATCTTCATTTCTTTTTTTCTTTTAATATTCACAACTCTATAAATATTTTTCAAATATTTCAAGGTAAATAAAAAAATTTATATATATGTAAGAATCACTTAATAATTTTTGTATAAAAATGATGAAAATTAATCATAGACACGAATGATCTATCGTGTGTACTAAAAGTAAAAGTTAATAATAATAATAAAACATTGTAAAGAATTTATTACGAAAAATACTATCAAGCTAAATAAATAAAATAAAATAACTTAACAATATTTTTTTTTATTTAAGAAAATATTAATATACATGAGAGAATTAAGAAAATTATAGGTTCCTGTCGAATCTTCGAAATTCTTAAAAAATACTTCGAAAGCATCTTCATTACGTTAGATTTTTTGCTGCAATTTTTTGTATGTACTTTTTTAAGTTATTACTTTATTCCACCGTTGCGACAGCTCTTGCGAAATGGTTTGCATTTCGAGTTTCAAATAACCTTGTGCGATTGTTGACATTGTGAAGTATGTAATGCCGTGGCGGAGAGCTAAAATGCAACGTGTTGAATAATGGAATGGTTACGAGTAACCCGGGTTAAGTTGCTCATCTATAATAATGTACAGTATGTAGCTAAGCTCCGCCAAAAGCCGCATTACCCCTCGCTTAATAATACGTCACGGTTGATAGAGATCCTTCTGGTGAATAAATGATGTAAAGACGGCGGGGCGAGGACAGAATATTCAATCACTTCCTATGAAAAAGAGACTTTCCTACTTTTCGAGAGACAAACGCAAAGAAATAATTAAATATGCATTAGTATTATATTTATAATATATTTTGTTCCATTCTGCATATGCTTTATAAATTGACATCTTATCGATTTTTATATAAATTATACAATATACTCTTGGTGACTTTACTATCTAAATCCTTCAGAATGGAAAATCAGAGTTAAAAAAAAATTTCAATCTTTAAGAGTAAAATTTCACTCTAAAAATTTTAGAAAGCATATGTGTTAATTTCGCTTATTTCCCCTGAGTATTAATAGTTTTTTAAGTCCAAATTAATACTCAACAAAGATAAGTTTGATAACAGCGAATCTAATAAAATTCATTCGCTAATATTAAAGGCTTAACTTCTCTTGCAATTAAGCTCATTGTGACAAACAAATACAACATACACGTACAAATTGTTATCAAAATTTATTACGCGGTACATTTACAACGGCATATAAAGATGTGTAATGACATGCAATTTATTTTTCTAAATGCTTTTCGAATTATCTAAATGCTTTTCGTATTGTCTTTACATAATTTAATGACTGTGATCTCAATTAAATATACATTAAAATATTCCATGATATCTATTCTTGTGTTGACTTATCATAAACTTCATATTTAAACAACATTGTAAAGTCGCCTGGCTCGGTTTGATTCGCGTTTCACTTTTATAGAAATTAAACGTATTGCATCCGTATCACGTGGTAGTTCGCGATAAAACAGCTCGCGGTTATGCAAGTGAAGTTGTGCTGCATTTCAGTCGCTTTATGCATATGATATGCGCAACATCCCTCGCGATAAATACTCGGGATAAAGTCTCTCGCACGCTGTAACATGTCGTCGCTTAGTCTTCGGTTGAACGAAAGGATTTGGCTACGTATATGTGTTCTCATGTTCCTGTTTATTTTCATTGACGGTTTGTTCATGGATTCCGAAAATCGACTTCTCGTCAACACGAAATGGGGTCTCTTTCACGGCAAGTGGAGCAGGACTATACGCAATCGGTCAGTCGCGAATTTTCTCGGCATACCATATGCTCTGCCCCCGATAGGTGATTTGAGATTCAGAGTACGTATTGTTTGAACACGAGCGGGTATAATTTAATTTAATTTATTCTGTGTATCCTTTAATGATAAGTGAGGATCAACTCATCTGTAGAACTTGCAAAGATTTTGAAAGATTGATAATTTTTGTCCAATTCCAGGCAAATAAAAATCAAAATTATAAATATATATTTTACATATATTTTATTTTTAACTGAAACAAATCCGAATTATATCGCTTTCACACAGAGCGTGAATTACGAAAGTGACTTATGTATTTCTATAGTGAGTTTCAAAGTAAATAGTATCCACTAACGTATATACTTGATAAATTAATTAAATTTTAATCAAATTTAGTACATTTTCTTGAATTAAATTATTTAACTCCAGTGTTTTAGTTAATTAATAACATATTGTGTGAATAGAAATAATAGTGATCTATAGAAATTATTAAAAATTATTCAAATTGAATATAATTTGACATTATAAATTTAGCGGTACGCAAAAAGTGCCAGCAAAGCGAACAGACTTTTTAATAATACTTTACATCTAATTTTTTTTTTATTAATTTCTATTTTACATCTAATGAAGTGCATATTTAATATTTAATCTAATTTATCACCGTTTTTCTGTTATACTTTTTATTTTTATAAATATTTATAATTTTGTGTATAAAAATTAAGACGAGTCATTTAATTCATTGAAAATTCACACTTTTCAGCAAGAAATTACTTGACTGACATGAGTAAGAAAACGTAAATTCACATTCATAGTTTACATTCCGTGTGAACGCGACATTAATTAACAATGTAGTTGGATTATATAATATTTTTGTCAGAGCCCGCAACGATGGAATCACACGTGGACAAAGGTTCGCAACGCTACGGTCGATGGGCAAAAATGCATTCAAACTGATATAAAAACTTTCAAAATTGTCGGTAGTGAGGATTGTCTTTATCTAAACATCTTCATTCCCTATGTGAGTAATACATTGTATACTAATATTATCGCTCAATAATAATAATAAATAGAATGCGCAATAATAATAAAAATCTAATGGATCAATATTCTCATAATCACGTAAATAGTTAACATCGCGCGCTATTTTTATAGTTTTGCCAAAAATTGCAAAGTAAATAGAAAATTACAATATTTCAAGAACAAACACGAACGAACTCAATTAGATGAGGTCTAACAAGGCTTAACTAAACTTAAACGAATCAAGGTTACGTTGTTGATGCGATATTTTTCACGTTAAACATTTAGCGCAGGGGTTATTAAATATTTCGTTTCTACGTTTATTTAAATAACGATTTTTTTTGTCATTCTATAATTTTATATTAAAAATCTTTATAGACTTTAGACCGGCAGAAATCGACGAAACTACCGGTTTTAGTCTTTGTGCATGGGGGTGCATATGTAACAGGAAGTAGCGATAGTAATCTGTATGCGCCGGATTATTTGTTGGAGCAGGATATAATCCTTATCACGCTGAATTATCGACTTTCTGTTTTAGGTGAGGAGAAAAGATTTATCTAATGTAATTGTCAGTAATTTTTTCATTACAATAATGCGTTAGATAGCAAATTGAAGCACACAGAATAATTTTGTTAAAATATCTAAAAATTTAACTGGTACAGATCGGAAAATAATTTTGTTAAATCAATAATTATGTAAGAAATTCAAGCGTGATGAGCAAAAGGCTCTAACATTCTGACAATCAATTTAAGCATTTCGCATAATTATTCAATTACATTATTTGATAAAAAAACCTATTAAAACGTGATTAGGCTGTGTTTCAAATATACATTGTCAGTACTAAAATGTACAGTTTACGTTACGTATATGTATACTATAAATTTTCAATACTGATAGTATATATTTAAATACTATGTGTCGCGTTCTGGTGCTTTTTTTTTTTTGTTAAACAGTGTCATTGAAATAATTGTGTAGAATGTTCAAGTTGATTGCTAAAATGTCACCTTTTGCGTTGCTCATCATGCTTGAATTTCTTGCATAACCATTTCCTGTAGTCTTTTGACCGCTTAATACAAATCCGGTTTCAAATTGCTCCACAATTTTGTTTAAATTTGTAAAAGAAATTTTCGCGTATTTTGTCATATTATAATTATGATATGTGCTGTAGAAGTTTTGTTGCAATCAAAATTAAATATATTATTCGGACTTTTAGCCCTCAAACAGATTTTTAGCATTGGTTATACAGTTAATAAAATGCACGATTAAATTAGATCATTGACGATTTATTAAATGTAATAGCTTTTAATTATATTTATTTAAACTTTTAGATTTTTAGGCCATTGAATACGAATCCAGAATCAAAATTGACAACTTCAAAATGGTGGTTTCAATATTGGAGAATGTCGAAACTTGAAAAATGTTTGAATTGCTACAAAAATTTATATGTAGAGGTCTTTCATTAATTTGAATTTCAATGTCCAAAAATTACGAAACTGATTAGTTTCGTCTTGATGGCTTTTTTTCGAACAATGCTGTTAATTGTGTAGAATGCTCAAGCTGATTGCTAAAATGTTTGCCAAACATTTTGCAGCATTGCTCATCATGTTCGAATTTCCTATATAATTATTTTGATTATTCAATTAAATTATTTCCTTTTAAAGACTGTAAGTCCTAGCAACATATGTAATTTAGATTGCAATAAAACTTCTCCAGAGCATGTTACATATAATGACAACAAAATACATAAAAATAGTCTTTTTTGTAAATTAACTACAATTTGTCAGTAAATTTCTAAAAATTTACTGATAGAGTAATTCCGAAAATGAATTCGTATTCAGTACCTAAGAAACTATATAAAAAATAAAAAATAATTAGTTTTGTTCCAATGTTCAAAAAATTTTTTGTCGAACAATTTAGTTCAATAAAATTTTCAAATTTGTATCTAGCTAAATTTTTAGATCAGTTACTTTAGTAAAACCAACTTTTCTGTATTAAGAAATAATAAATCTTATTACAATTTATACAATAATGCGACGAGTTCGAATCATTTAGGGTTTTTCAGCACAACGAATCAAGTCGCGCCAGGTAATTACGGTCTTAAAGATATAAAAATGGCTCTCGAATGGATACAAGAGAATATTCACAGCTTCGACGGGAATCCTGAATCGGTGACCCTTATGGGACACAGTTCCGGTGCAGCGGCGACTCATGTTCTTGCTCTGTCAAAGAAAACCGAGAGACTCTTTCACAGATACATTTTATTAGGGAGTTCCACTTTAAGTCCATTCAGCATTCACCCTCCAAAAAGATATAGACAAGTATGTCTGAAATTGGCAAAACTTGTTGGCTGCCTGTTGAAAAAAGACGATGACATAATTACGCCGAATGAAACACTTATCTTCGATCTGACCACAGAAGACATTTTATATCCGGGTTATAAAGTAAAAAACGACGAAGAGATAATGAAATGCATGAGAACGATTGATGCGAAAAGATTAGAAGCGATGACGCATTCTTTCGTAAGTGTCAATAGAGATATGATATATCTATTATAGAAATATTGATATCTTATCTAATAAGAATAGTTTTGTATTATTTTATATTAGTTTGTTTGGAGGTCACATCCGTGGTATAACTTTGGTCCTACATTGGAAGATGACTCAGAGGACGCCATTATGACTGTGCATCCAATAAAAACAATAAAGGCCGGACTGTTTCGCGATATACCGGCGATAATACAAGTCGTGAAGGACGAGGGTTTAGTAAAGACACTCGGTACTTACGAGTAATAACGGACTTTTCCGTTATTATTTCTTGTAATAATGTTAATTAAGTTATTGTCCAAATTAATTAACGGCGTCGGATAATTTTCCGAGATGGAAGAAATATAGTTATAATAATTATTATTATTACATTAATTAATTTTATATCAACTAAAATTAAAATTGTAGAGCAATTATTAGCTACTTGATATTCGTTTCAACGAAAAATTTCTAAATTTTTAACTAAATTTCAATACGGAAAAAAAAATTTTGACGATTCCGTATCCATTCGTTTCAGAATTAATCATAGATCCCGACGCCGAGGACGAATTAATGATGAATTTCGAAAAATATTTGCCTTACTTTACGGAGTGCCACGAAGTGATTTCCAACACTACCGTTTTCGCTTCTGCAATAGAAGATTTTTATTTTAACGGAAATGTGATGTTGGGTCTTATGAATAATATTACAGAGGTGAGTTCTAGGATGAATACGTGAGTGATGTTTGACAACAAGATAATTTTTTTAGATGTTGAGTGATGCTATAATATGGCCGATAATTCAAACTGTACAATATCAGTCAAATCTAGGAAACGCCAGCATTTACTTTTCCTTCTTCGCGTACGTAGGCACATTTTCGAACACCTTCGCTTCAGGAGTCCCCGTTGCTTATGGTACGTCATCTATGGTACACTATTAAAACCTAAAAACATTTCCATGTACGCAGTTAGAAATTTATGTTAAATTTAATACAGTTCATATATCCCAAACAGTCCAAATTTTTGTGTTAATTTAATACAAGATGAATATTAAAAGATATACAAATATTATACAAAAAATTAATACAAAATTACTTTGACATAATTTGAAAGCAAATTGTAAAAAGCACACTTTTTCAGTAAAATTAATATTCATAATATATTAAATTAATGGGTTAACATTTATTATCTGTTATTATTATTTCTATTATTTTTATTATTTATTTTATTTATTTATTTTAGAATTTACATTTTGAAACTGTATTATTTTTATATTATTTGTTCACTTATTTATAAACTCCATTATTTTAACACTAATTGTAAGAATGGTTGAATATTAATTCAATACAGAATATTCAATATTCAAATAACACAATCACATTATGTTACATTAACACGCGGATTAAAAATTCATCAAAATTGTTGACAGATTTTAATACAAATAAAAAATAATTTTTATTTTATAACATTATAGGATTAAAGTTAAAATTAATGCATACCACCTTGATCAAAAAGTTCCCGGAATTACCACTAGGTGATGCTCTGAGTCAGCTGATTTGAGTTCTTTTTTTGAGTTTTTTTTTTGGTTTAGTTTGCATATCTATCATTGATATTCCCACCAAATTTTATCACCATAGCTTGACATTTGTAAAAGTTACGCTGTCTTGAGTACATCTACCTCTGCACGTATTTTCGATTTTGGATTTGTGGGCAAACAACTCATGGATTTTGCGCCATGATAACGCACCGTCGCACAGTGCCATCATTATCCATGAATTTTTGATAAAAAATGAAACGAATACCATCCAACAGCCATCGAATTCACCTGATATGGCTCTCTGCGATTTTTTTCTGTTCGATCGAATCAAAAAACCATTACGGGGAACGCGTTTTAACAGCCGAAAGAAGGTAATGGAAAAATTGAAGACGGCTCTGATGGCTATACCGACAATAGAGTTCCAGAAATATTTCGAGAGCTGGATCAAGTGCTGGCATAAGTGCGTTGCAGTCGATAGGGAGTACTTTGAAGAGGATAATATCACTTTTGATGAATAAAACTTGTATTTTGAATTTTCTGAATGAATTCCGGGAACTTTTTGATCGAGGTATACAATAAAATACATAAGAAATCTCTCGAAGTTCAAACTTTATTTTCTATTTCTTCAGTCAGTAAGGAAAATAAATAATTAAAAATACTGATTTTGATATGATAATATTGTTGATTCTTTTCTTTTTGATTTCAAATACTTACTGTTTCTAAATTTAACAATAAAATATTTATATTGAAAAAAACAATATGAAAAAGAAGGATCCGATTCTTCATCATCAATTATAATTATATCGACTATCTTCCGCAATCGAACATTAAACAGACATTTATGTGAATTTTAATAATTAATAATTTATTCCTTCAGCTGTTTCACATGGCGACGAATTAAACTACTTATTTCCTATATTGAATAATATGTACAAAAATATGTTATTGTACAATACACAGAACGATATTACTATGATTAACATCATAACAGAGATGTGGACAAGTTTCGTGATAAATGGGTAAATAAAATTAATAGTATTATATGATATGATTGTAAAGATTAATAAGATTAATAAGATAATTATTTCGATTGTAATTTTTCAAAAACGAAAATTCTTCGAGTATACTACGTTCAATTACCATTCTATTTCCGACATCACATTGCATGTGATCCTTTCAAATCCGATAGGAATACTAAATCGCTAGGAAATTCTGTTCTATACAGACGACCGGATATTCTTACCAATCGTAATGTTTATTTCATATGTACAGAATCCCGAAAGCATGGCAGATCCCGGAATGGCCCAACTACCGCAATCATCAGTTCATGAGATTCGGGATTGACAGATCGCCGGAAACTGTGGTGCAAGCTGATTTCCTGCCTAACAGAATGAAATTTTGGGAGAAACTGATGAACGAATCAGTGGAATCGACGAACGACGTGTTTGTTAGCGAACTACCGGAAGACATAATTATCAATAATAACGCTAACGCAATCGATTATAGGTTAACAGTTCAGTTCGCATCATTAGTGATAATTTTTATTTATGTATGAATAAAGTTACTATCTACGCTCGCGAAAATAAACTATAACGAAAATACGATGATTCGCATAAGCTATAAACTGATATTGAGCAGGTTTTTCCACGCATCTTGTCACATATGTTTATTATTTAAATGATATTTCCACTCGGGCGATTCAAACCAAAAATCAAATTATATGTCAAAAATTATCTGTAGTATAAATGCAAAGAAAAAAATATGCGAATATAAATAAACAGTATTTTATACGTAAATTATAAATATTTATTGTGTATATAAAAATATTTATTGTGAAATGTATTCTCCTTGTTAGTTGATAAAATATTATTTAGAAGCGCCAAAAGTAGATACAAATGTAAAGCAAATATGGGTGCATTATAGAAAAATATGAATAGAACACATGACTCGTTTTTTTGTGGCTCAAGATATATTTAAAGTTCGATGCACTTTCCACGGAAGTTACTTTTATCCGCGTCAGTAAAAAGTAACGATGCTAATAAACACGAAGCGAAGCTGTTTCACTACCTGACGTTATCTCTCTCGCGGTACGAGAACGATACAGTTGTTAATAGCATCGATAAAGTTTCGAAAGATACATAAATAGAAAGTTTTGAATTTGACTGTGTAAATATATCAGGTGCAAGCTTTCGTTAATCTCCTAATCCAGATTATTAAAATTTTCAATTAAATATACGTTATATTTAAGTACACATAAAATTATATTTCAATACGTTAAAAATATATCGCACTCCCGCAAAAAAATAACATAGGTAAAAAATGTTCAGGAAAGAGAAAAAAAATTGCAATTTTAAAATTAATTATTTTAAAATTAATTTATGAGAGTATTAACACTATTAATCCTAATCGATATTCTCTGAAATTTCCTTAACAGATATTCGCGGGTCCAATGTATCTTTGCTTAAAGTAAACATAATTGAAAGAATTTTTCTTATTTTGAAGATCAAAGTTCAAAGAATAAGATTGCGTAATTTAAAATAATGTAAAGTTGTGAAAAACATTTGTTAAATTATAAATAATTATTCACGATGTAGTTGAAGAAAATTCCAGGTTCACTGAATCTGCGAATATCAATTAAGATTTAAGTCAAGTAGAATTAATCACAAATTACTGACCAATATATCTACATTGGCCAGTATATTTACATAATACTGTTTTCTCCTCTATCGTTTCTTCTGTTTTTATTATGAATATTTTTGTTTGCCTCCATCATGTGGGAGCACAAATTATGACTGAAAGACATCACGACCGCTCCCGAGAGTCATTCGCGTTTCCGCTTGCAATTATAGCCGAGATTAACGTCATCAAAAGTCCCCAACGGGTCGGTGCGGCAGCCGTCGCATTAAAGAGAGCCTAATAAACGAAAGACATAATGAAATTCGCTGAAAATTAAGTTCGCCACACGATGAGTTAACGCGCATATAAAATATGCAGCTTTCAGTTTTCCCGACGAACCTGGGCGCGCGAGTGCGCTCGGGGAAATTAATCATCCGCCCTAGGCAACCGCTGTTTGTCTTCTTTCCGTTTTCCATTCCGTTTCCGGATGTATCGCGGGAGGAACTCGCCGCCATACGTTGCGCCGCGAAGGCGAGCGAGCGAGAGTGAGATTACAGCAGAGAAAGAAAGGGAGGATCAGACGTCCTCTCGAGCGATGATTATGCAACGACGATGAAACGAAGACAAACACACCGTGCCGTCGCCCTCGGAGTACAGGCGAGACCGTATCGTCGTGCCTCTCTTAAGGATGAAAAGTGCTAACAGCCATGTAAATCCGCGAGATCTGTGGGACTCTACGTGGATTATCGTACGGCTTTCGTCTTCTGTAAACCTCACTGTGACGCAGCGAGATAAGTACAAATGTCGAGTTCGGACGCATTCTGGTGTGCTTATACTTATACTTTTCCATGGAGAATCCATTTAACATTACCATGGAAAGAATAGTTTTGCTCAAGAATCTACAAATTTTTTTAGCTAAATACAAACATTTTTTTAGCTAAATACTGAAAATAATTTTGTGTGGTCCATTAAAATAATATGTAAAATATTCAAACTGATTGTTAAAACGTTAAAATTTTTTGCACTCTTGTCACCGATTAAGCGTTCTATATACAATATAATGATTATTTTGACAATCCAACAAAATTATTTTTAGATCTGTATAACTAAATTTTTAATATAACAAAACTATTCTTTTCACCTAAAATAATTGTCGACACATTCCAATTACTCACTTATATACTTTTTCACGGAGAAATCATTTAATACTATACGAAAAAAACTGTTTTCTTCGATCTAAAAATTTAGCTAAATACAAATCTCAAAATAATTTTGTCTGAACAATCGAAATAATTATGTAAAATTATGTAATTATTCAAATTGATTACTAGAATGTCAAAACTTTCTGCAGCCTTATCTCTCGTCAACGCTTAATATAATCCAACAAAATATTCCAATCTAATAATTTAATAATTTAACATATAATTATATTTTAATAATCTACCAAAATTATCTTCGGATTTACATGTGTAGCTAAATTTTTAAATACTTCAGTAAAATTATTTTTAATGTATAATTAATATATTATACAAATTATTGCGTGTATGTATTTTTTATTGATATTAACTGATATTTTTCGAACATTATTATCCTTGTTTCGTTTGCAATTTCGTGAAAATGTAAATAGTGAACATGAAATTGACAAAAAAAATATTTGGTAATCAAGTGCGAATAACAGACTGGGAATGTTACATATTAAATTTTAGCCGGACAATGTCTTTCCGGTAATATTTCGTTATTACAAGAGCGATGCAACGCGACGCGCTTGTCTTTCTCGCCAGCCACCTTATTCAAATGCCACATATTTTCATCAAAGTTTGCGCAAATATTTGCCGGCGCGCCTCTTATATATCCAAAGCAGCGGAAATGCAAACACGAAGCTCTTGACTGTCGATACAGAGGCAGGAAATTAATTAAAAAATGCGCCTTCATGCTTTTTGAGATCGCTAACGACTAATTAATAGAATCATATGTTGTATTGATATCGCAATTGGCTCTTCGCAATCAATGTTATTTATTATATAATACATATATACATACAATATACACGATAAAATTAGAATGTTATTGAAAAAATCGTTCTCTTATTTCAAAGTGACACAACGTAAAAAAATAAGTTTTAGAAAGAAAAGGGGAAACTATTTTTAACTTAATAAAAAATTATTAATTAATCGAATAATATCGGCAAAAAACGTACATTCATATGATCACATGCCATTTTCGTCGTTTTTGTTTCATTCTTAAAAAATCTTCCTTTTTTGAATTGTAATTTTAAGAGTAAAATTTTGATGATTTTTTTATAAGATTAAGTTAACAATTTCACAATTATAATTCAAAGTTAGATCGACAAGAATATATAAACCAATTAAGTGAAATAATTACATTTTTGATTAAAGCGAATTTTAAACACTAAGATCTGCTTTAATCGAAAATGGAATTACTTCTTTTAAGTTAAGTTATTTTTGATAATTCCTAGGATAATGTTTATTTAATATAAACTCAATATAAACTCATTCATAATAATAATTCGAAAATCACATTTTTAAAATAAGGAAATGAAATGTTTATTACTAATTTTACAATTTTATGTAAATTTCAATTTGAACATTCGAGCGTAATTCTGATCTTGTCTCTCGTCAGTTTTCTAAGCGTTCGGCTTTAAGTTGATTTGTAATTTGACATTTAATTCTGCCCAAAGCGCGAAACTAATTAACGGCAGGATAACGGTAGGGAACCGCTAAGCGACCAAATTCCTATCGTTTTAAACTACACGTGACCGCGCCAATTGAAATGACATGCAAAGATAATATTGTTACACCTTGGGCTGGAAGGTAGCGAAACTAAAAGCTATTAAAGTCACGTATGTGAACGTATGTAGAAACGCCGGTAGAAACGTCAACTTTTATCGCCCGCGAGCGTTAACTTTGTACGAAAGTGGACGAATTAAAATATATAGAGAAAGAGACTTATTTACGTGAAACCGAACGCTTTCGCAATTTAACAGAAAATTCCTTCTTTATAATTCGTTTATTTATTTGGCGGACAAGTATAACAAAATGACGTATAATTCGTATTGAAATAATTTGACGTTCTCCGTATCCGAAATAGAATTCCGTTACGCGTATTACACCGAGACAGTGTTCTTTATAAGTTCGAGACAGTCGATGCACTTAATCCACTTTCCTCGTTGCTAATGAATAGAGTTCTGCTAACGGCATTCGCGAAGCTGTGCCGTTTCGTGGCTTCGGAATTAGATTCGCGAAATACTTCGCGCTAATGTGATATTCAAAATCCACGGACCTATCGCGCACAATGAGAATCGTATTTATCGAAACGTGAAGGTATATGTGAAGTCTGATGTAGCAACAAATTTAATAAGCAGGAATTTAATAATTATCTCTCTCTCTCTCTCTCTCTCTCTCTCTCTCTCTCTCTCTCTCTCTCTTTATTTCTCTCTTTTTATTTATATCCGCTGCTTACTATTATCCTTTGTTTTTTCTTTTACATAGTTTACAGTCTTTTTCAATATAATATAAAAATATTTGTGATTTATTTATATTGTTTTTGCTTTTCATTAGATTTTTGTTCTTTTATTCTTCTTTTTATTTATGTTATGTTCTTAAAGGGCTTGTTCTAAAATAATAATAGGTATAAATACTTTTATCTCTCTTTTTCTCTCTCTCTCTCTCTCTCTCTCTCTCTCTCTCTCTCTCTCTCTCGCTTCGACTTTTTATTTATATTCGTCTATTCACTATGTTATTTTTTGTTTTCTTTCTTTGCTTTTATGTAGTTTAAAGCTTTTATTTTTGATATTTTATTTGTATTATTTTTGCTGTTTGTATATTTTTATTTTTTCACTCTTTTTTTATTTCCATGTTTTTTCTTACTTACTTCTATATTTTCAAAGGGCTTGTCCCAGAATAAGAATAAAAACCACCTTTATCTATCATCTGTCTATTTTTTTTCTCTTTTTCTCGTTCTCTGTTTTTATTTTAATCCAAACATAAATTATAGTATAAATTATCATATAAAGTTGATACTCCTCTTAGTAGAAAAATTTTGTCATCGTTCACATTAAGACCGTAGAATTTGCAAGGCACTTGATCTGTTTATCCACGTTAAAAGGCGCCATTGTTCACAAGCGGAACAGGACGAAAATGCTATTATCTCGAGCACGAATTATCTCCTGGGACACACTTTTCCGCGCGTTCCAGCGCGGAGCTTAAATTGTAATTTCAGCCTTTGTCGCGGTCTCCGACGACAATACTTGGGAAACACACGCGGCCACGAGCGCATTTTCAGTCTGTTTTTGCGCTCCCGGTCACGTGCGTATGAAAAACGCGCTTTGACGTGAAAAATGCACTACCGTTTGAGGTAAAGGGCGTTGCGCAAGCGAATGCAGGAGGAGGATTCCAGTAACGTGGGAGAAAGGGAGAAACGGACACGCGGCAAAATGTGTTTTTTCCGAACTCGCCGGAGATATCGTGAGAAAGGCTCTTGCACGTAAACGAAGAATTAAAAATAAACGTATAGTCGAAGCATAGCCATTCAAGCTCATTCGATGTGGTAGGATCGTTCACGTTAACGACAAATGTTTAAATCACATTAAACATTTCTTTTTCTTGCCGCAAACGAGCCGTGTACGTTTGCTTTGAAATGAATGCCGATAAAGAGGATAACAAGCAAATGCCGTTGATTGACGATTTGCATAGGTAAATAGGCCCCCCAAAGAGATAAGCGAACTGTCCGTTACTATTTGCGCGGTGGCCGAATGATTGTTTTCGAAGCGGTTTCGAGCTGAAAGCGTACATGGTGCGCAAGAGAAAGCGCGTAGCCTTCGAATTCATTGGAATTCGAACCAATCTACCGAAGTGCCAATTTCCTGCAAAACCGGACGTTTGTCGATGCTGGAGGACATTGGACTTAATGACGCAGTGTCTGCTAATTTTGAATATCCCTTTGTATACCGTAAACCCGGCAACCCGTAATTAAAATTCTAAAGAATTTTTTAAATATATAATTTTTTTGATAAGGTATCCTAATGACTGAACTTATAAGAAGGTGTGATCAGTTCTGTTATTGATTGTTAATTAGTAATATTCAAAAGAAATAATATACATTGATTTATTTTGTCGATCGAAAAATACTGTAAATTATATAAATCTAAAAAACTTAAATGCAGCAGATAGTAGACATGACCCAATTATTGAAATGACGATTTTAAACATTAAGCTTTTAATAATATGTATGACTTTAAATGAATTCGCTATTAAATTTTTATAAATAAAGAATTTATTTTAAATCGTATTATATATGTTATTAAAAACTTAATATTTAAAATATTTATCATTTCATCTAATAAATTTGAATCATGACCATTAACTGTCCACTGACTCGCACATATATCTTAAATTCATTGATTATATCATTAACTAAATTTCTAATAAAAATAAATTTTTTAAATTTAATTTTCAATTTTTTACAATCATAAAAACACTCTGTATTAGGTAAATACAATATTTTTTTTTAATTGAAAATATAGATTCTTACTCACAAGATGACGAAAAGTGAAAATATAATTATCTCCTGCAAAACTTGAACATTTCTTTTTGCAATAATTTGCAATCAAAATTATGTGTTCCTATTATTTATTCTAATACAAGATATTTAACTTCTTCGTTTTAGTTTCTTATTGTTATTGACAAATATCTTAATAATTTCAAATATATTGTTGATTTTTCAATCACATGGGAACATTCAGTTTTAAAACATTTACTTTAAATGTTAATTCGAAAATAAAAGCTATAACAACATCAAAAGAAATGTTGAAAAAAAATAAATTTTGCACACGAATAACGTATTATTTAATTAATTCACAAAGCAACCTATAAAATTTTACAATTCAACTTTTGTTATGTAAAAAAATAATTTTTTACATGATTTAATGCTCTGCTTGTACTACACAACTTACTTCGTTTCCGAATCGGGAGGATATAATGACGATAAAAATGTCCTAGATTCCGTGGCTCGAATACGCGGGAATTCGCCTTTTCACAAAATGCAAATCGCAGAGTGTCGCGAATTGCGATACCGGTGTGTCGCATGACAGCATCAGCTGGTCGACGTCGCGCTAGTACAATACGTTAATGCGACATATTGTTCGCCGCTACAAAAATTGCCCCTCGTTATCCTCCTCATATCCAACAATAGGAAGCCCGCACACTCTATCATTCTCCATGATACTGTCGTGCCTATAGCAACTGTCAATAAAGCCAGTCAATCGAAGAAAAATCGAAAGAAAAGTAGGACTTTTCATACCATTCCTTTTTTATAAAGTAATACCATTCCTTTTTTATAAAGTAAATTCAACGAAAAATTAATAAGCCTATTTTTAACACTTCGGAGCTGATATACATTTATTGGAGTCATTCAATTATAGATGTCCTTGTCAAAAATGTCGAACAATTTAATTTTCTTTATGTTACATCTGTAAATTTGTATTACTCTTATTCAAATAAATTTAGTATTCATTTTTTTAATACGAATTATGCCATTTTAATTCTTTGAAATTAATTAAATGCCTTTTAATCAATACATCGTTTAATTAATAAAAAATGACTTGTTTTAAAATTAATAACTTTTCAAAAGAGCATTTAAAAAATTCTGAATTGAGACAACATTTAAAAAAAAAACTTTTTAAGGAAAAATGAACTTTTTAAGAAAAAGTGAATCTTTTAACAAAAAATGAACCTTTTAAGAAAACACATAACTTCAAAGGATGTTTTCCCATAACTATTTTAGTACCAACAAGACTTCTTCAAACATCTAAAAAAAGTGTCTCTTTTTTAGTAAACAATTATTATTGCGAACTTAATTCAAAAGACAAGTGACACTTTTGCTCTCAGCAATAAATTAAAAGAGTTACAAACAAAAGATTTTACATAACAAAAGTTATTTTTCCAGCAAAAGATATATATGTATCTTTAAAATTGATTTTCTGTCGCTATCTCAACAATATCAACTTTTAAATTGTTACTTTTTTATTAAACAAGCAATATCAAATAGATCTCACAGTGTCAATAACTCTGTTATAGATTTCGCATCAATCCGGAGGATTAAGTATTCGATACTATCCATTGTTACAAAAATTGTTCCATGTTATACATTTGACCGTCCTTCGTAATATTGTGGACGAGGATCTTATATGTTCATCCCTTTAACTCTTAGGACACCTTCGGACCTCAGAGAGATGTAAGCGTTACGGTACTACCGCGTAATTCGTTGCATTTCTCGACGAGGGGGTTAGTGGTTGGCGGTTGCGGCGCCGAATCAGGTAGAAGCAGATGCACTCATGGCCGGCCGGTATGAGAAAATGAATATTTGAAAATCCGAGAGCAGAGATAAGATAGATATGTACGATGACGGCGCCGCTTCGCAGCCCGCGAATATCTCGGCAACCTTCTAATCTCGCTAGTTCCAATTCCGCCGTAAGATTTCTCTCGCCTCACTCATTCTCCCGATCCCGGAAACCACGATCTAAGAAATGGAGATTGCACATGTAGTTCGCTCTCTATATGAATACGAAACGAATTTCGACTACAAAAGACGCAGATCGATATCAAAACAATACGCGATTAGCTGCAGTTCTATTGTGCCACTTCCTTAATCAGGGTATATATAGTCACCTCGAGTGATTTTTACACTTCAGCAATAAAAAATAAAGCTTTGTCGTAGATTTTTTATTGATCTTTCATTTTTAAGATTTTTTCTTCCTTTTTTTTTTTAGAAAATAAATTTGTGTACGTAATGATCTCAAATGCTTATAAATCATAAGAATAATCAACAATATACAATATAATAAATAATAATGACTTTTAATTGGGGTATAAAACATACCATCCATACGGAATTATTTCCCTACAGAAAAAACGATTTTGTTGAAATATCTAAAAATTTAATTATCTATTTAATATTTAAATTATTTGTTTCACCTGAATGTGTTGACTCATATTGTAAGTTAATAATGGGAAAAATGGGAATTATTAATATTAATGCTTATTAATATTAATATTCTTATGGAAGCCAATTTAAGCATTTTATAGTTAATTATTTTGATGATCCAACAAAATTATTTTCAGACCTGTATCTAACTAAATTTTAGATATATCAGCAAAACTATTCTTTCTGTATACGTAATTGTTACGCAAAAATTAGTGGCTATGTGTGCGTGTGTTTGTGTGTGTGTATGTGTGTGTGTGTGTGTCTGTGTGTGTGTGTGTGTGTGTGTGTGTGTGTTTCCGATGATTAATCTATATCACACTGATAATTATTAAACGAGTTTCATCATATTGGAAATTATTACAGCCGTTCGTGCTTTCTCAAGATTTGTATATCTAATTGTACATCTAATTTGTACATCTAAATTTTCGATTTTTATACGAAATTCAACTCGCTTTCTCATTAATTTTTACCTCAATGTTATGTCACTGAATAGCAAATCGACAACTGTTGCTTAATCATTCTTGCGACAGAATCTTCCGTCAGAACTTGCCGTGCAAGTCAATGCAAGCGGACTTTTAAAAGATCAGAGATCAGAATACACATCCGCAAAACACAAAAGCTATACAATGATCGCTGTTTAAGCTTTGTTTCGTGCACGAGACAAGAGTCACGTAGCACATTCACGAATATCGACTGGCCTCTATGAACGGGTGTAACGACGGGAAGGTATAAAATGTGGAAAAGGTTCAGTGAAAGGAAGCGAGCATGCAGAATAAAAAAGGAGGATTTCGTCGCAGCGAATTTACATGTCACGTATCGAGAGACGAGCGAAGCTGCGGAAGCCTCCGGTGATGCAATTCAACCCATACTCTCTGGGCGAGTCACCCCCTTTCTGTTTCATCCCACATTCCCTATCCACGTATACATTTTTCCTCTCACCGTATTCTCTCCCTCTCCCACCCTGCTCTCAGCCGACTCTCAAACCTTCGACCAGTCGACGTACGTGTATTTCGCGCTAGACTGCGTTTTCGGCCACTCGATGCGGAAGAGAGGTTAATTGTCGCGCCTTTTTTGTCCGCAGCTTTCACCGCGGTGGGTAAACTGGCCTCGTCGAAAAAGCCGGGAAAACGGACGGGCGACTGGGCGGATCGGGAAGAGAGGAACAATCGATTTTTCGGTAGTACATGTCACGACCGATGAGCTTCTCTCCTCACTCGTGGCTTTTCGCAAGCTCTTGATATCCGTTCCGCGTATTTTCTTATCCGAAGCGAGGAAAAGCGCTGGGAAAAGCGCTTCTACGTTATACGAGAGAAACAGGACGCTTTTTAAAGCTCGCTAAAGAACGTAGCTGTCACACGGAATCGCCAAAAAAGCATAGAAACATAGAGAATCGCTCGGTGTAAGCGAGTTTTGTAAAAAAAGATTGTAAAAACATTATTAAAAATTTTTGAGAGAAGAGGAAAAAGACGGGAAACTCGAAATGTGTTTCTGATATTTGAGAAAGTATCAAAATTCAATTATAAACATATTGATAAACCTTCAAATGTATTATAAATATAAAGGAATAATAATTTTTAGCAAATGAAAGTTATTTTAAAACATATTATAAAACATGTCTAATATATACAATGATATTACTCAATTGAAAAATGTATTTGTATTAAATTTAGCACACTTCACATATCCTAAATAATTCAATTTTTATGTTAATTCAAGACAAGATGTGAATATATTAAAAAGTAACATAAATATTAGGTAAAAAAATTAACATAAAAAAAGATAACATTAACGTAATTTATAAATAAATTGTAGAATCATTTTTTTCAGTTAAATTAATAGTTGTGACATGTTAAATTAATACGTATTTTATTCATTCATTTAATAAATTGTTGTGTTTTAAAACACATCATTTTTATATGTCCATTTACTTATTATAAACTATATTGTTTTAATACTAAAAAATGTTGAATATCAATTTAACTCATAACATTTAAATAACATAATCACTTTATGTTAAAAATTAACATTGAAATATATTAAAAATTCAACAAAAAATTTTAACAAGAACTTGAGATAGGAGATTAGTTTCTAACGCAAGTACAAAATGATTTTTACTGTATATTGAAATATAAGCATTTATGTTAATATACATGATAGTTATTCCGTGTATTTTTGTTTATTAGAAATACCAAACTAAATAATGGTCTTTATCTTCCTTTTCTTCTAAATATATAACCTTATAATAATACTTTCTAAATATGTACTGAACTATCTATTTAAAATTATTTAATAATTCTTGTATACTTGTAAAAGTATATAAGAATTGATAATTGTAAAAATATAAAATTGTTGATGAAAATTATCTCAAGCATGAATGACTCGTGTGTAGTAAAAATTAGAAAATGATCCTGTAAGAATTAATAATAATATAAAAACAAAGTCTTAAATAATTTATAAAATTAATATAATAAAAATAGGGTTACGAGTCAAACAAGGTCTTAATGCTAAGTTATCATAAAACAGTTTATTTTAACAAACGTTTGACCCTAATTGATCATCTTCAATGTTAACCTTGATATAATACAAAAATCCAACAATCGAATAACAATCCCAATACAAAACATGTAATCTAAAAACTGACATCTAATAATATAAAAGTTTAAACGTGATGTATGTACATCTATCATTGAGAAGGTTAATTAAGGAAAATTTTTCAATAAAATATGAATATTCTAAAGCAGCATTGCTTGATATAAGAAACTGATAATGATTGATGTACATATAATAAACGCTTGATAATCGTCAACGGTTCTTGTATAGTGGTTTTTACAAAGCGCAGTTGCAAAAAGTTTGGAATTATAGAAAATTGAAAAACCAATGAAACGCACTGTTTAATTAATTACGCGGTCTGCATACAGTACATAACAATAATGAACTATTGTTTGGAAATGTTACTTTGGAAGTAACATTGTACAAAATGGAAAATTGAGATGTTTTGATGGCAAGAATTCTAATCTCTCCGAAAGACAAATTATTTCTTTAGCGTATTCACATTTTATTGGAAAATTTGCATAACCTTCTACAATGATAGATGTACACCACGTTTAAACTTTTATATTATTAGATGTCAGATTTTAGATTAGATTACATGTTTTGTGTTAAGATTGTTATTTGAATGATTGTTTGAGTTTTATATTACACCAAGATTAATACTGAAAATGATCCAATTAGGGTTGAAATGTGTTGAAATAAAGGATTAATAATTTATAGTAATAAAAAGTTACAATAGTTCATACATTTTTTTGACGAGACATGTTTAGAATTATAGTATAAAAAAGATCTTAACATCGAAAAAGAAAAACACTTTAGAAAACTCATGTTTAGATAACGTAACGTTCACGTAACATCCGTAAAGTCTTCCGCTCACTTGAATTTGCGTAACTTCATATCGTACTCCAAGGATTCCCGACAAGTCCTGGGTATCTGTGTACATCGCAATAGTATATCTACGACGTAAACCACCTCGATATGCGACAGATTCAGGCACTGAATAATTGAAACGATCTTTCGTCTCCGCCACCGGGCAAAATAAGGCAACCGTGTAACAAGAGCGACATTAGCCTCTCAGAGTTTCTCCATGCCATGCGAGAGAGCGGCACTATTGCAATTCTAACATAAGATGAAGACAAATTCAGGCGAATGTACGTAAAGTAGGAAAGACATATGAAGATGGAACAGTGTTGTACGTCGTGAAACGTTTCTTTTCGTTACAAGTGCAGGAATGTGAAACAACAATATGCTTCTCTCGCGAACATCTCTTCTATTTACGTTCGTCACAGCGTTTACTAACCGAAAGGAATTGGTTAATCCGTAAGCACCTGTTCATTTATTCCGCAAACTGAAAGAAATCATGAAAAATATATATACCTATATACTGATATTATTATTTAAATACGCGAACAAATCTCGCGTTACATAGTTGAAGAATTTGTGGTAAAGCAATTAGGAAGGCGTAAAAATATGTTTATACGATTTGCCAATTTGTTGAAAATGACTTAAAATCGAGTCGAAACGTTCATTTCAATGTATTTTTAATAAATGTTGATTACACTAGTTTACAATTTTTAAGTAACTTAATACAAGCAAAGGAAACAACTCTTTTTAAAGTATTTTAGGATATTGAATTCGGAATCTACCGCCACAAAAATTTCATCATGTCAAATTTTTAAAATATAAAACATCAATATATTTTAAGGTACAACATATTATTTTTAAGATATATAATATATATATAGCATGCTAATTTTTAAGATGCAGCATTTCTTTTTCTAAATAATTTGGATGTAACAAGTGATGAGCAAGACGATCAGGATTTCTATCAGAATTTAATGATTAAATTAAGAAATTAACAAAAAATTTAACACAAAATATTCAAATAATACAAACATATTAAATTAACACTTAAATATGTCAAAAATTTTAATAAGGATCAATTTTAATAAATATAAAATGTTCTTTACTGTGTAGAAAAATCGTAAATGTACAAAATATATCCACCGGTCGTTGTCGCGCCGACTACAACTGCACTTGACACGGCGTGATAACAAATCGTAACGATCGGACGATACGAAAGCGCGCCCGCAGACAGTTTGCCGATGTTAACTGCCTCGGGTTCGAGAGCGTGGCTTGTTAACGCTCCGCAACTTGTAAGCCACGACTAACAATAAGGAGCAGACGCAAAGTGGATCTTTCGGATTTCTCTGAAGGGACAAAAGCTTCAGCGAGCTATGAAAGGCAGCGTCGAAGGATTACGAGTGATAACGACGATGATGACAACGACGAACCTGCTGGTATAACGACGCGAACAGGTGCGCATGTATATGCGACAAGAATAACTGCTAAGAGGAGTAGCGCGATGGGAGGCGGGAACTTTCTTCATTATTCCAACAATTAGCGGGGCCTCCTATTTCTTGTCCCGTTCGAAGCAAGAAACGTCTCCTCGCGAAACGGTGGCGTGCGCGCGTAAGCGAGTGAATCTCTCTGTCATTTCAGTCTCTGTCTCTTCTTTCCTCGAGACGCAGTCTCTCTTGGCTTTCCTTACTATCGCTTATCTTTCCGAAGATTGACGAAAGTTGACTTTACTATACCCGACAAAATATAGAATCTTTACGTCATCGTAGTCGGTTAATGGATAAGACTTATACGGCTGGAAAATTTAACACATTTCACGTGTCTCAAAAAGTGTCCCTCTAATTTTTATATTAATTTAACGCATGATGAATATGTATTAGAAAGTAATATAATAAATATTACGTATTTTATTCATTTATCTTGAAATTTATGTTTTAAAATATATTATTTTTATAAGGGATGCATCGGATATCTAGAAAGAATCCGTTATCCGGTATTATCTGGCATTTTTTTACTATCCGACCGGATAGTCGGATATCATATTATATTATCCAGGGAGCTATCCGAAATTGAAATTTGATATCATTAAATCGTTAATTTTTTCTCATACAAATATTCTAAAAATAAGCATATTTATGATGCATTATCTTATACATTGTCGTCAAATTACAATTTTTTCTCCTGTAGGCTTCTTTTTTAGAAGACATTTTCTCGGAATCTGGTCGGATATCCGATTCGAAGAAATTGCCTTCTCGGATATCCGATGTTACATTCTGCCCGGATGTCTGATGATATTCGCTAATTTTACGATCCGGCATTCCTAATTTTTATTTATTTGTTCATTCACGTATAATTTATGTTATTTTAACACGAAAAAATATTAAATATCGGTTTAATACAAAATATTCAAATAACGTAATCACACGAATATGTTAAAAAAACACAAACAAAAAAAAACATTTTGAGTGGATCGATTAACACAAATATAAAAATGTTTTCCATTGTATAATTATATATAATATTCATTCTTCGAAATTCCCTACAAAATCCGTTTCAAAAGAAATCAATTTCTCCACGAAACATTTGCGTTTTGTGTAACCACGAAAAAAATGTAATTTTACTGTAAATTTTTTTCACACCAGTCTCGATTTTCTGCCTGCGAACGACTAAAATACGATTTACCTTCTAATTTCATGCACTTACCGTGCACTTAAGTTAAACTGACCGCGAGGATAATAACATTCTATAACCTGCCAGTTGAAGATACATTATTAATTTTATAGGATGTAAAAAAAACTGTGTACTCTTATCACAAATCATATCGCAATGATCTCTCTATAATCTGGCTCGAGAAGTTTTGCATTCGTTCGTGCAATTTTTTTTACTGTTGCACTGTCAGAAGCGCAACTTCTATGTCTTGTCTCTAAAGAAAATCCTAAAAGCCACCGACGTTTCGCGTTGAATGAACATTATAAACTAAGTCGCGAGCAACTCGCGACAAAGGGGAACAAAACGCTAAAAGACGGTCACCGGACAGGTAGCTTTTCGCTGAATGAAATCGACAGGTGCGACCGCAGGCTAAAGCGGGGCTTGCGAACTGTAGAGAAAACCGCAGCCGTGTCCAAAACCGCCGAGGACACTGCTATTATTCCTGGTCTGCGCATTTCAGATCGAGGTCAGTGACGAGCTCGCTCTTTCTCTTATTCAGAGCAGTTCCTACCTCGTCGTTGTCATCGTCGTCGTCGACCAGGAACTACTCGCTGCTTTCCCGACAAAGCTTTCCATGTTAATATTCCGCCCCGGTGGAAGTTCCGTCGCGCTGTATCGCGACAAAAAGTCCCTGTGCTCGGCGATCGTCGCGTTTTCCTGCCGCAAAAACTAACGACTTCCCTTTGCCAAAGGACTGCGATATTTTTGCTAGCGTAACGCAGTACCTCTTCGAAATAATACGATAAGCCCTAGTGACCCATGGTAAGTCCAGTACGCCTCTGTGGGACTAAGGCAAAGTGCTGGTGGGAAGGTATTAACGCTCATCGTTATTGTAAGCTTAAAAAGTTCGTAGAAAAGTGTCGTCAAAAAAGTTAGCTGGTACTTGGCTCTATTCTTTTTCAGCGATAAATTAACAGCGCGTGTTCAGGAGAGATTATCTTATCATATATCGAGAGAAAAGTGTTTAATATTTATAATGCATGTGTTTATAATGTATGTGTTTATAAAATATTTATAATTATAAGAACTTCATTTCTATAATTATTCTTATATTATAAATTATTACATACTACATGTTTAATGTTTTAATTAGTAATAATAATTATAAGAGTAAACAGGAGCTAATTTTTAATTTATAAGCCTTGAGATTATTTATTATATATTAACAATAATTACATTTATATATTGATATAAAAAATATTATAATTGGCACAAAAAAAGTTATAAATTTATCAGTGCCAACTATATATTTTTTACAAACAACTACAAATACAACTATAATTATTATTACTAATATTATAATAGTAATAACTATAAAAATGGAATTCTTGATTATAATTAGTTTACCATATATTGTGATTATAGTCACAAGTATCAAACACTTTTCTCTCAGAAGCGAAAAGTAAATCTGGACGTTTAATCTAAATTTCGTATTACTGTTGACTCGTTCTGTTCTTGTTGTAAAAAATTTAGCGCACACGTCTCATTCGCGAGCAAGATATTAACAAAGGAAGAGGCTGATCAATTTACGGTTGTCAGAACAACCACGATGGGAAAATGCAGTACAAAGTGACGAACGAGACGGGAAAGCGTGCACACGTAGCTTTCTCTAAGTTTGTAATTAAACGGTACGCGGCATACAAAAGCGGCGCCGATCTGAAGGTAACGAAATAAAGCAACGGATGGGACATGGACATCAAAGCTTTTCGAGCGTATAACGATTAACGCGTAAACGAGCGCATATAAACGTGAAATCATCGCGTCGTCTGCAATATACGTCAGCTCGATTAACCGATTAGAATGATATTGAAATCGTCGCGAACATGTATCGACAGTTTACGAAAGTGGAATATTATTTCAAGTAAAAATCATAATCGAGATGCTGCATATGTAACGCATTGAACACAACTCGGAAAGGTTGGATACTGAAACATCCACGCTATGTAAAATAATGAAGTGCTTCAGTGCGGTCGGCGTTGGAAAGATTGAAAAATAAAAACTTTCAGGCGAACTCGCACCTGCGGCTCACCTCGCCGTAAGGCGAGAGGATAAGAGGAGAAATAGCCGACAACCTGCGCGGACGTAAATAACCCACGAAGTCATGAAAAAGAATGGTAACGGTAGCCGCAATCACGGGAAGTGGCCGAGTTTCAGCAAGTTTTCCATAATCCTCCTTGCGGCTTTACCGTGCGTCTTTTACGATCATGACAGAAAAATGAAGATTAGGAAGAGGAATAAGACATAAAGATCAGGAGGAGAAATAGAACATGGAATAAAGTCGGCTTTCCCGCCGGATATGTTGGGATGTGCATATCGCATATATATAATAAAATTGAATCACCAAACGTCCCAATTTCCCAAAAACGCTCTCAGACTTGTATGCCTTTCCTAATACCTATATCAGACTTAAGATTGAATTGGAATTAAAGAAAAAAAACTTACAATAACTAATAATTAATTATGTACCAGTTCTGATCATTTTAAATTGATTGCGTATTTAACATTGAAAATAATCAGATTAGGATTGATACGTTTGTTTTTAAATTAAATTTTAATATTGTAATTCAGTATTAAGGATCTTGCATCGGATCATAATCCTATCTTTTGTTTATTATAATTTTTAAATTAATTAAGTCTTTTTGTTTCTTATTTGAAAAAAAAAAACAATATTAGATTTAATGATTGCTTTGCTTTGATTGGTAAAATTCCAATCCAATCTTGATCTCTAGCATAAATGACCGGATTAATTTTTCGAACCGCGATTGATTAAACTCTATAGACGTAAAAAAAAGATAATAATATGAGCCTATTCGAAATTCTATTTTATTAATATCATTTTTTGCAAAAGATTTTTAATTTGTTTTAGATAAATATCAAAGCTGTAAAACAATTGTCACGATTGACTTTTTGTTGACAATAGATATTCATCTATTACAATTAAAGTTTTTTTTTGTATAATTTTCAATGTTAAATTTAATATGGTAGTTTATAACGAGTTTATATCCTAAATTAATTCTTAAAATGATGTTTTTCTATTTTTAGAGGATAAGTAAGCTTGAATGACTATATAGATATACTTTCGTTGAGACATAATTAAATGTAATTTTATCAATGTTTTTATATTGGGTTTTCTAATAAGTGGATAATATGATGGTCACCAGGATTTTTAACGAAAAACATTGCATGTTTCTCGTAGATCTTTATGGTTATCATTGTAAAATGATTTTAAGAAGTTTCTAGAAATATCTATATAGCGGAAAAGAAATACTCATAATAAACATTTACGAGGACAGGCTCAATAAAAGTATTGCTAGGAGAATGTATTCATGAAAAGAAACATCTGAAAACATCTTAATACATTCAGAATTTTCTACGAATTCAAACTGTTTGGGACTTTATGGAATATCTGAACAGATCTAAAGAAATTAAATTCTTAAAAATAAGGAGAACTTTATCCCCATCATATTCGGATAGTTACATCATAACTCTTTTCACTTAAACAATTCTTCCCATTTTGAACTATCTTAATCACTAAAATATCGTTTACGATATAATTGAATTAAAAAATTATACAAAAAAAGAACAGAAGCCTAGTAAAAAAAAATCTATAGTAAAAAATAGCTATCAAATGTTGAATAAAATAAATAATAATGTAATTTTCTTATGGACTTTCTCAAACAACAAAAAATCCAAAAAAAACCAGGGCGAATGAGAGTTATCGTGGTAGTTAATATGCAATCTTAAATCTTTATTCCAAAGAAAATAATACGTTTCAGTTCACTTTGGAATCATCCTCAGCAATACAATTTCAAAAAATCCCTTTATGTCCAAGAAAAAAATCACCATTAGATTAACAGATTTGATGTTATTTATTAAAAATATTAAAACAATTATCTTATAAATATTTCGAAACCATTCTGTCCAAGTTACAAAATTAACATTAAAAAATTGGTTTTCCCAAGACATAAAAGGAATTCGTCTCGATTTGGACATTGGATCAAAATTAAAAATTTATAATCACTAAAGAGTATCAAGTTAAAAAACGCATGTTGATCGCAGCTGGAACAAAACATGACTATACATTTAATATAATAACAAAGACATGTCAGATCAACAAGAAAAATAAAAAAAAAACAGTACATAAACAATACATAAACAATAATTTGAATAAATCAACAAAATGTAACTATCTAATGTCTTTTTAATAATTGTATATAAGTTTGATGTACACTCTTTGTATCTGAACGTAAATTGAGACTATTTTGTTGCAGAGTATATGAAGGCACTCAGATATTAAACATTTATCAGATATTAAGAAAACGCTATTCATCTAGTATCGCGACAATATCCCAATCAAAGTCATGTTCAAATTCAATCCGATGTGATCACCGATTGATTGTTATACTATTCCGATAATATGATTACGATGCTCAGCCAATCTAATTTTAAGTTTTTTTCCTGTTTGTTCAACATAAGAGGCATCGCAGGATTTACATGAGATTTTATACACAACATTTTTTTCTCTTTTCTCTTAGGAGGATGTCTTTATGTCCCTTGATCAAATTATTTAATTTATTTAAGCTAGTTTAATGCCAATGTTAGTTTAAAACTAATTTAGTGTTATAGGTTTTACTAATTCTTTTGAATTCGTCTGAAATTTTTGGAATATAAAGTACAAATCTTCTTGATTTCTTCACTTGATTCTTTCTGTTGTATCATACCTTTATGAATGAGAATTTTTAAATGTGCATTAATAGTATTAAAAATTAAATCAATCGAATAATCATTTTTTAGTAATGTACTGATAATGTGTTCAACATGTGGTTTTTGGTGATATTTAGGGTCCGATAATAAAAACGCTCTATCAATCATATCTATTATTATGCCTCTTTTTTGAAAGAGGATATGACAAAGGATATAAAAAATTAAGATATCTTCCCAAAATACATAGGCTTATAATACCAGTCAAATTCAATTAGATTGTTATTATTAATAATAATAATATCTAAAAAAAATTTATTTTGTCGTCGCCAAATTCTAAGATAGATTTTAAACTGTCATGTAACGAATTAAAAGTCTCAAGTGTAAAGTCAACTAGATTTTTTGGAACTGCCATAACAATATCATCTACAATATATAACGAAAATAAAACAAGGATTAAAAACTCAAAGTTCCTAATACTCTTGCTTTCAAATCCCTCATTACTAAATCGACTACTATTAGAGAAATCCTATATAGGGGTACCAAAATTTTGTTTATACAACTCTCTGCTCATCAAAATAAGTTGAATTACTATAAATACCAACCGGACTCCCAACATAAATTCATCTTTCGAGATATTGACCCTATCTCTCACAAAATTTCACTTCTTATCAATACTCTCAATAGCCAAATCAATGAAGATATTGGTAAACAAGGACACAACATTCAATGAAATTAAGACATGTTCATAACTTCGATAAGAGGTGAAATTTTGTGAGAGATAAGGTCAATATCTCAAAAGATGAATTTATGTTGGGAGTCCAGTTGGTACTTAATTCAACTTATTTTAGTTTTAGTGGGCAGAGAGTTGTATAAACAAAATTTGATACCCCTATGGGATCGCCTCATTCTCTAATAGTAATCGATTTAGTAATGAGGGATTTGGAAGTAAGAGTATTAGAGACTTTAGGTTTTTAATCCTTGTTTTATTTTCGTTATATAGATAATACTATTATGGCAATTCCAAAAAAAATCTAATTCACTTTATACTTGAGACCTTTAATTCGTTACATGAAGGTTAAAATTTACCTTAGAATTTGCGACGACAAAATAAATTTTTCTTAGATAATATTATTATTATTAATAACAATCTAATTGAATTTGACTGGCACCATAAACCTACATTCAGGAAGATACCTTAATTTTTATCGTCACATCCACTTCCACAAAAAAGAGGCATAATAATAGGTATGATTGATAGAACGTTTTTATTATTAGATCCTAAATATCACCAAAAAAATTTTGAACATACATTATTAAAAAATGATTATTCGATTGATTTAATTTTTGATACTATTAACGCACATTTAAAAATTCTCATTCATAAAGGTACGATACAACAAAAAGAATCAAGAAAAAATCAAGAGGGTTTGTACTATCTTATATTCCAAAAATTTCGGACGAATTCAAAAGAATTAAAACTTATAACACTAAATTAGCTTTTAATAGCTTAAATAAATTAAATAGTTTGATCAAGGGACATAAAGACATCCTCCCAAGAGAAAAGAGAAAAAATGTATAAAATCTCATGTAAATCTTGCGATGTCTCTTGGACAGACAGGAAGAAAATTTAAAACTAGATTGGCTGAGCAGTCATATTACCGGAATAGTAACAACCAATCGCAGCGTAACAACTAATCACAGAACATCGGATTGAATTTGAACATGACTTCGATTGGGACATTGTCGCAATGCTAGATGAAGAGCGTTTTCTTAATATCTGATAAATCATTTAATATCTGAGTGCTTTCATATACTTATGCAATAAAATAGTCTCAATTTACACTCAGATACAAATGATATACATCAAACTTATATACAATTATTAAAAGACATTAAATAGTTACATTTTGTCGATTTATACAAATTGTTTACGTATTGAATTGGTTACGTATTGTTCTTTTTTCTTTTTATTTTCCTTGTTGATCATCTTTGTTATTATATTAAATGTATTAGTCATGTTTCGTTCGAGCTACGATCCACATGTATTTTTTAACTTGATACTCTTTAGTGATTATAAATTTTAATTGGTTTTGATTCAATGTCGAGACGAATTTCTTCTATGTTTTGGCGAGCCATTAGTTTTTTAATGTTAATTTTATAACTTGTTGGATAGAATGGTTTCGAAATATTTATAAGATAATTATTTTAATGTTTCGAATAGATTACAACATCAAATCTGTTAATCTGATGATTTTCTCTTGAACATGAAGGGATTGACATTTTGAAATTGTATTGCTGAGTATGGTTCCAAAGTGAACTGAAATGTACTATTTTGTATTTTTTGGAATAAAGATTCTATTTTTTGGAGTAAAGATTTAAGATTGCGTATTAACTATCACGCTGCTCTCATTTGTCCTGATTTTTTTGGATTTTTTGTTGTTGAGTAAAATAATTCTAATCAAATGTTCAATTAATATAATAACCAAAAATAATTTTAGTTTTCTATTTATTTAGTAAGTATTATTAAATTAATAATATAATCAATCAATAATATAATCAATAATATAATTTTATAACATTTACTAAGTATTTAGAAAAATAAAATTATTTTTTATTATATTAACCAAATATTTGTTTAGAATTATATCAACATTTGATAGTTGTTATCAGACTTTTTGTTCAGTATATACACTATTATCTTTTTTTCTAATAAAAATACACTGCGCATTTCTATAAAGTTTTTATTATTAGTTTAAAAAGACTAAGACAGCTTAAAACCACCCTCCCCTCCTCTCTCTCTCTCTCTTTCTCTAAAGTATCGAAAAAGTATTAAAGAAAAATGCTGACTCAATCAATTCTTTCTAACAGAGCACAGATGCTAAGCTCAGCGAATCTTTGTCTATTACGTTTTTATAGAAAAAGACACTTTTATTTTCCGCTCGCGTGGTATGTATATCGCTAACGGCAAATGGGTCAAAGGTCAAGCATTAAACATTTAGCGCGTACTCCGCACGATAACTTTGACTGCGTCCACATCAACGTGGCTGTTAGTATCTCGGACAAAGAGCAACAATTCCGAGCGTAGATTTAATGTGGAGGCAGCCCCGAAATATCGTGGCGGTCGGAATTTACGCGAAACCGAATTTCTACCCTGTACCTAATTACGCAATTCATTAACAATATATGTATTTCAAACGAGCAGCTCGCTCCGCCTCTCTTTCTCTGCCGCGTTTGAATATCATTAGTTCGTAACAATGCACCCAGATGTATAACGTCCATCAAAATCTGTTTCTGTCGGTGGTTGTATTACGTCTGCAATTAAATCTACGATGGATGCTGCATCTAGATTGAAAAACTATATCGAAACAATACCATAAAAAAAAATCAATTGCATAACGCGATTTTTAGCGAACCTCGCGAACCCCGCCGCGCTACGGTTACGAAGATAAACGAGCTCGTATTGACTCAGGCAAGTTATAAAGAGTTATATTTAATGCGCCCACACAAACTTTGTTCTTGCGGGGCAAATCAAATTTACACGCTACACATGAACGTTATTACATATATATAAATAACGTACAAACAATTAAACAAAGAAGACTGTATTCATTTATTATTATTGTTCAAATAATAAGGTAACTCCGGCAAATACGCCGCACTGAGATTTACGCTGCAGAAGTCAGAAAAATAGAAGGAGTGGGAGTAATTTTCCCGCAATTACTCTGTTACATGTCTTTATGTTATATTAGTATTGTGTTATGATTTCAGTTTCTTACTGTTAATATTAATGAAATTATTGTGAGTTGAATCGATTTGTCACTGTGTTAAGTAGCGCCATCATAAATTATAATCTATATAAAATGATTACTGTAGGATGTGCAAAAGACTAAGTAGTTATTTCATGATACAGTGTAAAGGAATAGTAAAGCATGTTGTATAACAAAATACAAGTACTTTGTTCTTGTATTCTTTGTTTAGTTCATTGTCTTGTATATTCCATCTGTTTGGGATATATGGCATTTTTAACAGGCAGGATTTATGCCCAAAGCATACAAAGTGCGCAGATTGAATTCAGTGCTAAATACAATAAACGCATTACAATTAATATATACCTCATGTCATAACACTTGTAATACGTCTGGAAAGATTGTAATTATTATTTATTACTTCATATACATATTTGTCATTTTACGTCTTATTTATATGCATTATTTGTAAATTTTTTATGAATCATACATACCTCTCCTTCCCTTATGAGTAGCCATATATCCCTGGGATATACGGCAAAAATGCAAGGGTTTAAAAAGTTAATTTTTTAATACGAAATATGAATATTTCGGATTTCTAATATTTTTTTGTATAATAGTAGACAATACAAAGTTCTTGATATAGTTTGTTTACTTTAAACATAGTAAATAATACTTAATAAATTAAATTTTTGATAGATGCAGTATATATATCCTATACGTTATGTGCTAATTAACCAAATCCTGTTAATAAGCTTTGGAACGCATTATCGCATTGAATTCATAGTAAAAATACATTATAGGTTTCATCTGCAATTGTACGCATTATTGTAGATAGGGGTTTATGATAAATGCTTTAATTTTCTTTATGTTTGTATATGTATTGTCCTTATGTTGCATTTACATTTTCCGAGTTTTACTACTTGTAGGCTGAATGTAATACTATTCCAATAACATGTTGTGAAATCAGGATACCTGCAATACCGCTAATACTTTGCAATTCCCTTTGTACCGAGATGACGGATATCACGAAGCTGACTGGCTACACGACTGAACATTGTGGACATTGCTCGTCGGCTTTGGTACAAATTCCGGTTGACGGTTTGATTGCGAGTGCAGTCCGATCCGGCTAACTTACAACGTTATCTAGAACTTTGTTCGGTGCCGATGAAATGAAATAAGCTCAACTGGGAAATCCCTCTCGCTCTCTTTGTCTTTCTCTCATTCTCTATCCCTCTTTCGCTACATTGAAAAGCAAACGGCATATTCCAACATTCCCATTGGATGTGACATTCAAACTTGAAGCGAACTTATCCATAGTCTACTGCAGGAAAACTGAGCTTATTTGAACATTCATGATTCCTGAGTATACATGGAATAGACTTACTTTGAGATCATCGTATTGTTTCCGAAACTTTTCAATAGTAGCCTTTAGATTACATCATAAATTTATTAAGTGTAATTAATAATAATACACGGGAAAAGAGAGAGAGAGAGAGAGAGAGAGAGAGAGAGAGAGAGAGAGAGAGAATGATTTTGCTTAAGTATTCGAAAATTTAGCTGGTTACAGATAACAGATAATTGATAAATGAAGATAATTTTGTTATATTATCAAAATAGTGATGGACGATGATACTAGTTGCTTGAATGACAAAATGTGTTTTTTGTAACATTATACATCATGCTTGAATTCCTTACATAATTATTTCGATAATTTAATAAAATTATTTTTAGATCTGTATCTATACTTAAATTTCTAGACTACTTCAATAAAATTGTTCTTTCCTTGTAATAATAATTTTAAAGATAACGATAACAATAATAATAAAATAATATCGATAACGATATTTAATGTTTTATAGGATTACAACGCTTCTACATATATACAAGGATTATGTAATTATTGTATCAAAAATTTGCATATTAGAAATACTCAATAAAAAATTAATTACAGCTATCAAACGATGAATGAAATAATTTGAATCAAATATTTGATTAATATAATAAAACGTAATTTGACTTTTTTAAATATTTATTAATTATTATCAAATGGTTGATCATATTATATTATGTTTGATAATACTTACTAAATATTTAGAAAAGTACAATTATTTTTAATATATTAATCGAATACTTGATTGAAATTATTTCATTCAATTTAATAGTTATCATCAGATATCTTTTTTCTTATTTTACTCTTTTTTTTAGTGTATTAATAAAAAGAGGAAAAAGAATTATCTAATTATTTCAATATAATAATAATAGAGAAATTTCAGAAACAATACGCTGATCCCATAAAATGTTGCGATAGAAGAAGTACAATAGTTTCTGAAAATTAAATTTCTAAATCTAGCAGGATTTCTCGATGGATCATGTTAATGACTATTGTATCGCACGAAAGGTATGATAAAATCATTTCAAAAGACCAAAGTCCGGTTTAAGGGAGGTTATTTCAAAACGCATAATATCGCTATTCTAATATAACATCATATAATATGGATCGATTCACGGCCTGATGTACAGGCTAAGAGAAGTATAATAATCGATATCGTTAATCGCAGACGAAAACTTCTTACAAAGGATGAATGCACCAAAAGATGAACACAATGGACAGATAAGTAGATGGCTTCGTGCTTATATAACTCCCTCTCGATTACGCTATTGTGCTTCTCCGTTAGATATAGACTCCGCTGGTTTCAGAATAATGTTATTGAAGCAGCAAGGTTAATTAGCAACGCGACAGTTCGAATATTAAAATATACGATGTAATTAATAAATAACGTAATCAAATTGCTTCTTCATACTATATTGGAAAGTCGAAAATAAGCGAAGTAATAAAGTTTACTCATCGGAGAAAACTTTATCATGTAATCGCTAAAAAGAAAATTATTTTTAAATGTGTGCTCGTCTCGTTTAATCCTGTGGAGTTGACGGTGGATCTATTGAATCCATTTAATTATAAATATCTTTCAGTCAAATATATCAAATTTAATTTTTTATATTACACAGAATGAGTAATCTTGCTAAAGTATTTAAAAATTTAGATACAGAAAATCATTTTGCTGAGTCATCAAATAATTATGTAGGGAACTCAAGCATGATACAAAAAATAATGCAACAACAAATTTGGATATTTTAGCAACCAAGTTGCACGTATATAATTATTTTAATAGTTAATAAAAAAATTATTTTCACATTTATATCTAGCTACATTTTTAGATACTTAACCAAACTATTCTTTCTATACGTTTGGAAATTTGGATTATTTTTATTAAAATCTATTTAGTATTTATTTTTTTATATGATTTATGTTATTTTTTGGTCCCTTGAAATTAATTAGCCTTTTAATTATGAGCATAATGGATCTTACAGATTCAGTAATGAGTGTTGCAAATTTTAGTATCAGTTCCGGAGGATTAATGTCACGCAAAAGCGGGTTCTTACGCACATTTTTATCTGCTAAGAAACAATTTCATCAGCATATGCTTTGCGGCGCTCTCGGAAACGAATCGTTCTAAATTAAGAAGCCGACATGCGGAAATAAACTTGCCTCCGCTATGGCAAAGCGGCGCTCTATCAGCCCTGGGGGTTGATACGGTCTCTGGTTTCTATTGGCAACGCGATATGGAGTTCACGTCGAATCCGCAGTATCCATAACGGGAGCATGATCCTTTCGAGACTGGTAAATTGAAGCCGAGATACGCAAGACCGGATCGCTTTTCCAAATTGAATTTTCCGCGGTGCTTAAACGTTCTTCCTCGTTCTGCGTTTCCCTACAGCGACAGACTAAAATCACTGAAACGTCCGCCTGTATGGCGGTATGTTTTCATCTCCGGGAATAACATCGTCGGCTTCGTCTCAGCTGACGGTACGAACTATTTATGTGGAAGAGCGTCAGAGATGCAAACTTCAGAAGCAACAAATTGAGGTGAAACATAAATATAAATTACGACTTTATCTACTTTAATGATAATATTTATAATAATAATGCTACAATGTAGATTGTAGAAATACGGTACCACACGCGTAAAAAACGGTTTTGTTAAAGTTACCTAAAAATTTAGTTAGATACAGATCTGAAAATAATTTTATTAGGCTATTAAAATAATTATGTAGAAAGGATGTAAAATAGATAATAATCCAAGAAGATTTGATATTCTAACAATTAACTTAAGTGATCCTACATAATTATTTTAATGGTCTAACGAAATTATTTTCAAATCTGTATTGTATCTAATTAAATTTTTAAATACTTTAGCAAAATCATTTCTTTCGTGCATGGAATTCATGCATAGAAAGAACGGTTTTATTGAAATATTTAAAAATTTAACTAGACATATAGATCCGAAAATAATTTTATTGAACTATCAACATATTTATGTAGAACGTTCACGTTTGGTTGCTAGAATGTAGATACTTTTTGTAGCATTGCTCATCATGCTTGAATTTCCTACATAATTATTTTGATAATTCAAATTTATTTTCAGATCTAATTTCAGATCAGATTTCCTTAAATTTTTAGACGCTTCAGCAAAATCATCTCTTTCTTGTGCGACTATTTGGACTTGATAACGAATCTGCACAATTCTTTAGCAAATCGATTTCATTTGTCACAATTGATTGTAACATTCGCTTATAAAGGGTCGATGAACGCGCGAATAAGTTTAATTTGATTTTAATCGTCAGAAAGACGTTCTTTCCATTTAACAGAGGTAAGTAAGACATTAGTTTGTTTCCATCAAGAGCAATATCGAATTGAATAACGCTTCGAATATATCCTCGTTCATCGTCCCGTCACGTCCATATAAATGTCAAGCGAAATTAATCATCAATGATATGACGGCTATGTATGCTGATCCATAGACGAACCTGTGTACTTGTGCGTCAGTAGTAAATACGAATAACTGGTCAGACTTATCGGCACTGCGACACTCTCGGTCTCACGTTGAAAGATCTCTGTTTTCCAAGATTTCTTGACGAACACTTAATTAACCTGAGTAAACTATTTATGTAAGTTACATACGTCAGACAATGAAAATCAGAGTCCAATATTAGAATTCTAATCACATATTATTGCCTATAAACGACAGAAACAGTTTAGATTAATTTTACACCATTTTCTCGACATTTCTATTTCGTAATACAAATCGAGACAAGACTGTGCGATATTTCTGTGAACAAATAAACGATACAATAATGTCATTATCAGTGCAATCAATATCCTTTATTTAAAAAGTTCGATCTAACGCAGGTTTTTCTCTAATGACAAATTCAATCCAAAATACATTTGTAAAAAGGTGTTCCATTCCTTGTAAAAATCATTAAAAATTAATAAACTAGTGTAATTACAGACTGACATCCCCTATTTCGGACATAAAGCTTCTCTATGTTTTCTACTAATTTCTGATAAGTACGCTCGTACACATTACTCTGTATAAGTAATGCACTTTGCCCGGTTAGGCTTCCGTGCGTACACATGTACACAGACATGCTCGCACATATCACTGTAAACCGAAGGGTCCACCCCGCTCTCACGTCTGAGTGCGGAGAGGTCGGCATAATCCGAAGTCTGGTCCAGATCAAAGCCAAGTCCCCGCGTAATATATTCTCTATGAATAACTCACGTTGAGACGTGGAAGACGGTTTCCCGCCGTGACCTTTTCTTCACCACCTTTCTCGCGTTTCGAATCGAAAATTGTGTAACTGGAGAACCAACATAGTAATACGAAACGGGAAAATTAAACGGCGAAAATGCTCGCTCCGCAGGGACCGCTGTTACCGCATACTTCTATCGAAGAACATAAAATAAACTAGTGACTAGGGAAACATTGCTGATAATTTAATATTATCGGTTTTTGGTCGTCGTTATTAAATCGATATTTATAAACAAAAAGGCACAACTTTAATATAAAATATCCTTCAAAAATTGACATAAACGTTCTACCTCTAACAAAAAATAAATTAAAAAGCAGTTTTATTGAAATATGATATGTATTTATAAATCTGTAAAATACATATTTATAAATAAATAAAGAAAGACCAATATATATGCGGTCAAATCCAATTTTTGGAATCTAATCATATTTTTATGATCATATTTTTATTTTAAACTCTGAAGATCTTTTTTTTTAATTAGTTTTTTTTTAGTTTTATAAACTACACGCTACACTAAAAAAAAACGCAATTATAAATTAAAGATGAAATAATAACATCGTAATTAAATTAATCATCGAAATACTATTAATAATATTAAAGAAAAACTTATTGCTAAAAACGTTACCTCAAATCGACGATTAATATAATTGTAATATTATTATTTCAGCTTTAGTTTATTATGTTTGAAGTCCCACAGTAAGCGATTTACATAATTGAAAAATGTATTTATTTACATATAAAAATATTATTACAGATATCAAGATTTAATCTCTGTATTAGTCTTTTGCTTATTTATTTGATTTATATAGATCTACATTAATTGAATAATATTTATTTTTATAATTTTACACAATTAATATTACACATATTAATATTACTCAATTTTAATATTATATTTTAGTCTTTCTTTGGCTTTGTTACTTATTTATAAAAGTGCTTTATATTTTGGCCAAAAATGTAATATGTATCTATAATGTAAAATATATTTTCATATAAATGTAACTTTACATAAATATATTCCCTAATTCTATTTAAATTGAGATGTCTTATTTCCAGATGATATCAGTTCCTGATTAGCACGTAAAGTATCGCGCAAAATGCTCGAAACTGCGAATTGTCCTCGCGTTGGTTTATTCGGGCACAACTTTATTGTAGAAACAAAAGATTGGAAGAAACCAACTTTGTCAAGATGCCGGTTAACTGGGAAAATGCGGACAGAGGGCTTAAGCCATTCACGACGGCACTAAATAAGCCGGAGCGCTCGGACAATATGGAGGATGACGGGGTACCACGGAATGGGTTTGCCTGCACAGCTTAAACGGTAATTACGTCTCGGCGCATAATGCGTACATTTGTATCTATTAGTCGACAGCAGCAACAATGACAGCGTCTCGCGCGGTTCTAAGACCGTGGCATTAATCATCGTAATGCGCTGTCGCGCGAAAACGCGACACTGATAGGAATCTCGAAACAGAATGACTTGATAGTTTTCCTGTTAGTTGTGCAAGTCTCAACTGTTCGCTGTTACAAGTGGCGCATATCGATCTTATGTCGATTACTGTAACCGCGTCGTTAAACATCCCAACGACGCTTATTATCGTTATCAAATACCATAGTAAATATTATCAATTTATTAAGTAGTGCAGCATTTAACAAATTACAGCCTTCGCCAAAAGTAATCGGTATCCTATTAATCATTATTTAATGTTTTAACTCAAAAATAGATTTATATTTGCTGTGAATTATCTTTTGTTTGAAGAACCTATTAAAGCTATGCATAATGCTAATAACTGGGAAACAATATAGGTAAAATATCAGATAAATGAAAAATACCACTTTTGGCTAAGATTGTACTTTATTAAGGTGTTTACTAAAATCTGGTAAAAAATTCCCTCAAAATTCCTAGATTTTTCAGATATTTTTGTTTAAAATTCCAGATAAGATTAGAAAATTTTTTAATGCAATTTTTAAATAAATTAGAGTGCAAACAATGCAAACAAATTATGTATTAAAAATTAACTGAAACAGAAATTTTACGAGACAATATTAATATAAATATCTATTATTTTCTACAATTGAAGCAGCAAAGAGAAAAAAGTTTGCTCTGAACGCTAATCCTATATTATGACGGCAAATTTATTTGCACATATATGGATGAAAACAATTCAAAACTCACGTTTTATTGAATTATATCACTTTTGAAATAAAGAAGCGATATCATAATATAAATTTATTGAATTTATTATTATTGTTGTTGAGTGACTTGATAGTTCGATTGTAGAAAGTGTAGTCGCCACTGTTGCAAGTGACACATAACACCTACAAAATATTATGACAAAAAAACATGCTGCGTCATTAAATATTCTAACGATGCCGATGAAGGAACGCTACTAATACTTATTGTTATCAAGCACAATCGCATCATAACATCAATTTATTAATTTCGCACGGCAAATATACTTGTTTTATTGTCTCACTAAAGGATTACAGCGAAATCAATGTGTCGCATATAGTACGTTTATTGCGCGTCATAAATCCACGGTGGAAGTCTGGAGTTTAGCTATTCATTCTAGTCGAGATAATTTTATGATATTTCTTGTGCGATTTTACAACCTGTCCCATCCTGACTCGTCTCACGTTCGATTAATTTGATTGCGATGGTGACGACGACTGCGTGTGATCGAACGAAATTTCTTATTCGTCCTCAATTATAATTGCGACGAGTTTATTACAATCGACATCATGATAACTCTCTCTCTCTCTCTCTCTCTCTCTCTCTCTCTCTCTCTCTCTCTCTCTCTCTC
>NW_017259538.1:37636-40872 GCF_001594045.1 Atta colombica | reverse complement strand
TCTCTCTCTCTCTCTCTCTCTCTCTCTCTCTCTCTCTCTCTCTCTCTCTCTCTCCTATACGCTCGCTAAAATCCGATCCTATGTTTGTTACACTCTAGCTAAGATATTCACTCGTGGAGAAACGTCTTGCGTATAATCCGAGCAGGAATCATGGCGTTAAGTGACACGGAATTCAATGTTGAACGAAAGCCCGGTAGCAGCGGTAACGAAGTCTTTATAGCCATTCCGTCGCAGTGTCGTCGGCACGGGGCGTTAATTAATGCGTTAACGAAGAGGGTGCACACCCCTGCTGAGTCAGTAAAATCGGTATAAACATTTACGGCCCCCAGAAAGGATATCCGATTACGGCGAAGAACTTGGAAACGTATTTACTCGGAACTGTATGAACAGTTGATAACTGAAGTAACGTAAGACGCTTATCTAATTGTAATGTAGATAGATGGTATGTTAATTATATAGAAGGAAAAAAATAGAGATTTATCTTTTCTTTTTTGAAGTTAATTAAAAGTAATGAATAATTTCTTTATAACAAGTTCAAGTATGTATATTCAAGTATGTATGAATATCACGTATATAAATATTTCTACAAAGTAATCTCATTCTTTGTTACCTTAGAAAATAATGACACTGCGAATTTTAAGGGATTTTACAATAATTTTATAACTAGTTCATAATGCGAAGTTATCGCTGCTATACAGTATCAGCTTTTAATTTTCATAAATGTAATAAGAATAGAACTGCGCTTTCCTATGAAGTTATCGATTTAGAAAGAGTAAGGTAACTGAAATCACATCGTTCTCTTTCTCTCTCTCTCTCTCTCTCTCTCTCTCTCTCTCTCTCTCTCTCTCTCTCTCTCTCTCGTATTGAAGTTGAAGAAAGACGCTGACATGATTCACTATTACGTTCTTTCTCTAAACCAAACAGAAATGCTGAATGCATTATTTTTCTACGTGTTCAATGATTATTCTTTTTCATCATTTGTAATTGTTCGTCTGACTTCTTGGTTGCTCCAAAGATTGCTCTATCCGTGTTTTAGGCATATTCGCGCCTAACATATCCTACAAACTAAAGAAATTCTATAGTCCCGCGAAGTTGAACTATACGGATATGCAACGCTCACGACGAACGAAATTAAGCCTCACAACTTATTAAGCTCGTCGACGCTGTAGTACTACAGTCTTGCGAACCTATGAGGGTTGCAAGTTCCGACCCAGCCGACTTTCATTTGTGACTTCACTCCCTCGATCTGCCTTCGAAGCAGTCAGCTTCTAAAGACGACGTAATTTTACGCCAAAATTGTTTGTGCATCATGAAAAATAAAAATAAGCTAGAAAACGATGTACGGAAACAGCATCTAACGAAAATTCTTAAGCTAGAAGGTTTATTTATTCCGTCAACTTTCTCTTGCGTTATCTCTATCTGAGATTATTAATATGTAGAATTAAAAAATTAAAGTTTAAAAAGACACCATATCGTTAGAATAAAATCGCGTTAACGAAACAAGCACGTCTTGTTTCTCCAAACAAAGCTTTTTTCACCATTTTTTGAATGATCAAAAATCCTAAAATAACGGTCGATTGATATATTTAATAAATGTTTTTTCAAACAACTACAATAACAGGATTTAGTTGCGTAGTGAATCGGAAGGATAACTGTTAAATTTAATAATACAGTTGTTACTGTCGTATATTGTTCGAGCATTGCCAATTATTGTGAAGAGCAAAATGGAAGAATGTTCGAACTGTGGATTTTCACAGATGAATAGCGCATATTGAAGTTAAATCGTTTAACAAGCGTTCCCGCCACTCGACCGCTAATTTTTCTCATGAACGGTACGATGCAAGAATTATTAAAGGATATATGGCCAAATATTGCTTGATATTTCGGATTGGCTTCGAAAGTTTCCAGCTAAGAGCGAAGTAGAAATAAACTCGAATTACTTGCTAATGTATCACAAAAGTTAAAATCATGTCAGTTGTTCACCTCGAGAACGAACCGTTATTAAACGATAAAAAGACTTTGCAAGCAATGACGGTAACAGTTAGGCTTAATAATAATGTACTATATTTGTACATAAAAATATCAACCGATAATATTTCATGTACACATGTCATGTACATTCGCTTTTACCAAACATGATATCTAGAAAATTCATAAATGATATAAGAATCGATAAAATCTGTATCAAATTCTGTTGACAAGTTGGAATATCGCAAAATATCAAGAATATTTTTACAAGATGATGCACAGAATGTCATTTACTTTATATATAACACATTTATTTTTAACAAAATTGTTGCAAAATTGATACAGAGATATAATTAATTACTAAAACTTGAAAAATTGGATAATTAACAAATGGTGACATTTCGCGTTACTTTGTATATTTTAGGCAAACGAAAACTATAAAATTTTCCTCTCTCGCACTCCAATTTAGACAAAACATTCCAAGAATTTTCGTGAGAACTTCTTTTGTATTTAAATTATCAAATTTTTCTCTAGGAATTTTTAATATCGCAAATGAGAGTCACATTGAGAAAAATGTTCTGGTTTGTTTGTATTTCTTGTATTAAGTATATAAATCAGAATTCTGATTATTAATTTAGATATTTAGCATCTCCATTAGGTGTAAGTCGTCTACATGTGCAATAAAGATAATCCATTATCATAGGGAAGTGCTTTAATTAGTAGACGATTTATGAGGATGTTAAGACAGTCGGCAATGCGAAACGGAGTGGATGTGCTTTGCGTTCAGCAGAAGGCGAGCTTCGTTTCGAATACATCAGGATCAACGAGAAAAGCGGACCCTGAATCTTTCATGAAGAGGTTCGGTCCCTTTTAATGTGCATGTTAGGTGGCGGTCGCTGATGCGATCTATGTACCCGTATACATAATGTGCATGTATGAATATAGTGATATACAAGTTTCTTCCGGTGTATCGCATCCTTATACATGAGACACAGATCCTGACCGCTCTGATTATGGATCCCGAGATAGGATTCTTGTCGTTTGTGATTAATGTGTACATTTTTTATTCACTAAAGAGTCATAACTTGACCCTAAGATTTACATATTTTGCGAAACATTCCCAGATTTCTTGTGAAAACTTCTTTTTTACATCTAACTTATCAAATTCCTTGGAAATATTTAATATCAAAAACAAGAATTGCACTAAGAAAAATGTTCTTCTTTTGTTTGTACTTAATATATCAACAAGAAATACAAACAAATTGAAT
>NW_017259538.1:18041-37536 GCF_001594045.1 Atta colombica | reverse complement strand
AATATATATATATATTTTTATATATAAAATCTCAATCAGAATTTGTGAAAATTTTTTTTTATACTTAAATTATCAAATTCCTCTAGAAATTTTTAACATCAAAGACGAGAACTGCATTGAGAAAAATATTTTGGTTCGTTTGCATTTCTTGTATCACAAGAAATATAAACAAAACAAACTCTGATTATGAATAAGAATTTTATCGTAATTGAATTTCTAATTATCTCAACTAGAGTATTTGATGCATTTAAATATAAGTGTCTCTGATTTGTACCTTTCTCTTGAATCTACTAGAATTCCAATTAATGTCAATAATCAAGATTTTTCAACGATTATAATTAGCAGGTAATAAAATTGCATTGTATGTGCTCGGATGTGTATGTCTTTCTTCATTTGGCTTTCGAAAATTCATCTTAGACTTAGATAAATTTGTGTAATATTAATAATGAAATTTAACGTATTTATTTTTGTGTAAGTAAACCTTGTCGTATTAAACTTCTTATAGTTTACGCAACAAATTCTGCAAGTGATTCTTACATAATATGTCCTTTTTAACTCATTCCATTATTATTTAATTAATATATTAAGAGTCTTAGTTTTGTTCATTTTTAATTAAACAATAATAAATGATAGATGTGAATACACAACTAAGTAACGAGAAATTTATCGATATGAGCTGGATGTTAGTACTTAAATAATATTTCAGTACGAATTTATAAATAGTCCTGCATTACGCGTCAAGAGAATTTTCGATTTTGAAACACAATTCTAAAATGAAAATTGAAATAGTAATATCACATATTAAATTGACAAGCAATTTAATGATATTAATAAACTAATAAGCATCTTAGAAAATTAATTTAATCAGCTTCATCACAGCACAAAGCAGATACTTGACGAAGTCAAGTCCGTAAACGAAATGAATCCACGGTATCTCTTCGCCTTCCGCGAACAATCAATAAAGTATTTGTAGAGAGTCTTTGACAAGTACAAGAGTATAAAGTACTTGCAGAGAGTCTCTTCGATGAGTACAGCGCTACGCGATCAGCTTTGTTTCGCAGGTTTCGCAAGCGTATAATCAACGCCCATTATGTCGTCAACGCTGTCGTTATCGTTACCGTCATCGCTATCATCTTCTTCGACGCTGTCATGAACGTCACCGTCCTCATCGTCGACGTGTCTAATCCGTTAATGACTATTGTTGTGTATCGAGGGGAGAAATCATCCCTTAGTGCCGATGTGACCCCAACAACCTAACCCAGACTGACCTGAATTATCTGACTATATACGCGGCCAGACCGAGGTGGACGTATGTCCGTTAAGCTTCTCCTGTCTGTTCCTACATATCTGCACTAATCTGGAGAGAAAATCGACTCTCTCGCTAATCGATCAGCGAGTTTACGCCATCAGCCCATATCATCATCTTGCGTGCGAAAATATACATATATCAATATTAAGAAATCATTAAACGATGGACATGACTCATCATAATGTAAAGATCTAATAATGGGTCACATCTTTATTCAGACGCAAATTTAATTTTTTCTTTAGTAAAATAAATAGTTATTTTATTCGATAAATAACGATTGTCGTAATCCTAAACAAGTATTTATTGCCATTCATGCAAAATGGAGAATCAGGCTGGCCGCTTGATCGGTGACTACTCACCATGGATGAATCGACATTATTCAGGCCAACAAAGCGAACGAAATTCAATCGCTCTATCGAATCCGCATGACCCGTAAATCTCATTCCCGTTATCGTTCAATCGGAAACAGGTCCACGCGACGTTGTTCGAAGGCCCGTCGAGGATTCTCAAACTGCTAAACGATGTTTCGTTGTCACGAATAACAAACACATTTCAAGTAGCGGGTAAAGGGGCTTTTGCATACACAACGCGGATAAAAGGGAGAGGGCATCAAACGGTTAATTAACGATTCGAGGAGATTAATGATGGCTTTCGAAAGCCAATGTCGACTCGATAAAGCCCTCGAGATCAAGAGACCATCGCGAGAGAACTAACAAGAGAGGAAAGAATTGATAAGAGGTTGAAAGTATTCGATGATTGGAATGTAATTGAAGACTTTTTCACAAAAACCACACACAAACAAGTCTAAAAAGTAAAATTTTCAAGAAATAAAATTTTTCATCTTCAAATAGTTCATTCTATAAATTTAATAATTTTTCTCTAGACATATAATAGGTATAAGAACAAAGTTTTAGGCTTTAAAGCTTTTAGGATTCATTAAAAAAATAAAAAATTCTGAATCCGTTTAGTTCTCTTGCGAAGATGTTATATTTATTATTTATCCCATATCTTGCGTTTTTTAATAGTATTATAATTAATAATGAAAAAAGTAGGGAAGGAAATATTATTTAAAGTATAAAGCAATGTTTTTCATTTTTTGTCTACAAAATTTTACAAATTATTCTTAATACAAACATCCTTTACAAATGTTATACTCTTATGATTTCCATTTTCTGTTTGATTCTTGCCATAAATAAAATTATTTACGATATGATGTTATTGATAAAGAACGATTTGGCGCCAAAACATCATTTTGTAAAAATGGACATATCTGAATTTTTGTGAGAAAAAAAATTGATGTAAAAACTCATACATATTAATTGCAAATCTCCGATTGATATAAAAAAGAAAAAGATAGAGAGTAGCTTACATAAGAGAATCACTACCTTTTCTTCTTTTCCTTTTCTAATTAAATACAAAAAAATAAATCAAAAAGAAATTTTTCCACTGCTTTGACTCAATAATGTAGTTATTAATTTTAATTGATTTATAACCCGTTTATCTTTTCGCGTATTTATCTTTGAGAGTTTTATAATTTATACTAATTTAATTAACGTTTTTATATCCCAGCGAATCGAAGACAGAAAAATTATTTATTATGGATGTTACTTAATATATTAAGCAACTTTCTTTTTAATAATTACTTTTAATAACTACTTTATGAATCCTTAAATATGCAATTCCATCAAAAATTCTCGATAAAAAACTTTTATTAAGTAATATTATTAAATAATATCTTTATTTCTTAAAAATACTATATCATAATAGGCTTAATGTGCATATTCAATTTGTAATATTTACTTAGTTTCTACTTACTTTTTTTTAAAAATTGTGAATAAATCCTTATTCATAATGTTCTAAAATAAATCAGAAAATAATCAATAATATATTATTAATAATAGTGATTTTTAATTGAAGTGTGAAAACATTCTAAATTATTTAAGTAAAAAAAATTAAGTAACTTCTTCCAGATAAACGTATCAATAAATGAGCAAATATAATTGAAATATAATAAAGAAATAAGGATGGACAATTCAAAAGAGAAGTATAGTTCGTGTTCTGTACAAAGATAAAAAGATGATGGAAGGGTCGCAATGGAGAGGAGATCCTTGAATGATCGAATAATCAGTATAAGACCTTCCGTAGGCTCTGTTTTATCATGACGATACATAAACGCATCAATGACCAACGCATTGTTATCAAACAGGTGAATATCGATACAATGCGACGAATCTCGATGGACCATGTCGGACCGGTACGTGACGCGACACTAACTACTGTGACGGACTTGTTTCATGATTTTCACATGTTACTTGGTCTGCTGGCGTGTGAGTTCATTGTGAGTAACATTTCGCTGAACGCGACGACGAAAGTGTTCGCAATTATTTTGCGATGCGTCGATGTGAACGAAAGATACGAATGCGATCTGCAATCGTGTAATTGAATGAATGAGCGTACATCTAGCGACGATTAAACACAAATTGTTCGTGAAAACACATGCCAATGTTTAAACAAGGCTAATACATTTTACTCAACAAAAGGATCATCTAAAATTAGCGTTAAAGGAAAAGCTAAATTCAAAGTTACGTATCTTTGCAAGAAATGATTGCGGAGTGATGTTTAAAAAGGTTTTTTAAAGTTTGGAATCTCAACTTTCGAATGCTTCAAATTTCGTGTCTCTGTAATGATTTTATTACAAACTAATTTAAAATAAACATTGAACAATTGAAGAATAAATCTCAACTTTGATGAGGTATAAGCGGAGAACAAAATTTTTCCTACAAATTTCTTTAAGTATAAGACATAACATTTCCTTCTTAAAATGCTTTTTTAATCATAACGCTACGATATTTTTCACTGATTTATGACGATTTAAAATTAATAGTGCATTTTTTCAGGTCTTTTCTCTAAAAACTTTATCTGCCGTCGCGATAATTTGAGCTACTTATACTCCTGTAAAGTATCTAAAAAATTGAAAACACTTTCGATATAAGATTTTACTTCTCTAAATTTACTATACATGTAATTGTTGCGAATGCATTTGCATTCGTCATTCGATAATGATATCGTGATAATTAGTGACAACTTCACGACAATGAATTCGAGTCGATTCGTTACAATTTCGTGACAATTAAAATTTTAACTGTTGTGAAGTTCGTATCACGATATCATTATTGAATGACGAATGCATTCGCAATAATTATACGCTCAGTAAATCCAGAAAATTAAATTTAGAGAAGTAAAATTTTTAGAGAAGTAAATTTAGAGGAATAAAATTTTTATACCGAAAGTGCTTTCATTTCTTTTTTGAAATGCCAAGAAAACAACTTTGAGAAGTGTACGACTCTTATCTCGATGGACCTAACTAAAAGTCTTTGGGTATTTATTGGCGAAACCAAAATTTGAAAAAATTAATCTGTTTCTAAAAAACTCTTCTTCTTACAGACGAACAATCGCTATGTGTTATTACTAATAAATACTAACTCTTCGCTTTATATCATTTTTTCATTTATCTACCACATGGATAATATATAAATATATAAAAACGAACATATTAGGTAACAAATTTTTTTAAATAAAAACTCTAAGCATTAAGAAATATATAATAATATTTATGTATTTCATTAATAAAAAAAGTGTTGAACAATAAAAGAGATTTAATTTATCATGATAAGAATGGTAAGAAAAGCTCAGCCGCGCGCTATTCCGTTTAGGTTATTCATTAGCTGTGCCTAGGAAACCTCAAATTATACAAGCTTCTCTATCTCTCCTCCTCTCACCTTCACGACTTACGGTCATCTGCGTATATAACCCGAGTCTTTGAATCATATCTTAATAAAAATAATAATTCAAATTTGTAGATGTAATATAAAAAAAATTTTAATGCTTTTAACAAAGAGATTTTTAATTGAGTGCGTCCAATCGATCAATTCCGGAGGGTAAAATGTACTGTGCTTCGTGCTCAGTTTCCTTAGAATATTCTAATCCGAGATTTACATCGTATGTACGCAGCTCGAATATAGTCCGATAATTTGTTAGGCAAACGGCATTGAGGTGTTACCATTACCAATGTCTAACGCGAAATCCGGCTTTGCGCGTGTTAGATTGGCGCCTAACGAGCAGACGATTCGACTCGCTTCGACGTGCGTTACTCGGCGAAATACTCGCAGGAATACTCATGAGTATTGATAGCGTAAATACTCACAGCATCGCGCTGCGCGACATATATCGGACCGCCATTTCGTCGCAGCAAAATAGCCGCAATTACGTGATCTACGCGTAATCCGTTAAGTCCCTGACACAATATTCCACGTTATTATAACAAGGAAGGGGCAATTATCGCGACCGCACGGCTTAATCCTCGGCTGCTCGATAGCGTTTGCACGTGCCGCGCGCTATTCCGTTTGTTATGTTATTCATTAGCTGTGCCTAGGAAGCCCCAAATTATACAAGCTCCTCTATCTCTCCCCCTCCCACCTTCACGACTTACGGTCGTCTGCGTATATAACCCGGGCCTTTGAATCGTATTTGCCTACGTTTACGTTTAAGCGCTCCCGACGCTTTGACCGAGGTGGTACCGGTGCCGATTAGCCGAGCTCTCTGCAAAACCTTGAACACCGTCGCGGCTTCCGCTGTTTCCGCCCAATGCTACAACGGATAAAATGTTAAACGGCTTGAGGCTCGTTAGACCACGATATATCCTTATGTTCGGGAAAGAGAAAATTCTACCCACGGGGGCGAGAGAGAACGCGCGCGTTTTAACGTTGCTCGAAAACTTTAAACAACAGACTTTGTTGTTGTTGGTCTGTTAACCCCTCCCCCCCTACCTCCCTTCCCAGGGTGCTCGCATTAATATATTAAAGTCCCGTAAATATTTGGAATTTTCGTTTCGCGCGTAATAATTTATGTTTGTGCGTATATATGATTATAAGAGTATTGTATACATTATTACATTGTGATATTACAGAAAATAGTAAACAAATGTATTTTAAATTTAATCATTTTATCCGTATTCTTCAAATGATAGCACAATTTGATAAATTTGATACATCCAACGTACAGTAATACCAAAGCAACTGAGAGAGGATTCACATGGTAGAGGAACGTCATCTTGTTACCGTCGAAAGGTTACGCACTATGTCAAGCGTAGAGTGGGCGGAAAACGAAGAAGCAGGGTTCGATGGACAAAGAGCCGGAATGGATCGCATTTGAAACTTGCGTGTCACATAGAAATCCAACAATGGTCAAATATCAACCGTTCACGTTCGGGGAGAAACTTTGATATCGCGTTCGCTAGCCAGCGTCAACTTACTTGGGTAACCAGTAAGAAGAGCTACAAATGGACTCGATACACTGAGAATAATCGTCGAAATTTTAGCTTGTCAAACATAATGCAAATCAGATTAGAGATGATTATGAACTATTCTCTTTTCTTCGGACGTCATCTCTCTTTTTAAGGCGTCCGCACGGAAAGATTTTGTTGAAGTATCTAAAAATTTCTAAAAAGTATCTAAAAGATAGAAATCTGAAAATAATTTTGTTGGACTATCAAAATAATTATAATCAACGCTCAAGCTAGCTTATTAGCAAAATTTTTTAAAACATGCTTGAATGTGTTCAATATAATTATTTTTTGATAATCCAACGAAATTATTTTCAAATATTATTATATCTATCTAAATTTTTAAATATTTCAGTAAAACCATTCTGTTTGTCTGGGAATGTCAGGAATAATTTATAAGCGGCTGGAATTTCAAGGAATCTTCTAAATATTTTGCTCTTTTCGCGTTGTCCTGTATTACTTACAATTTACATACAATACATGTAAACCTTAGATCATAAGAAATTGATTGATCACAGTCGAGTTTGAGAATAAACTCGACTATAATTAGAGAGAGAGAGAGAGAGAGAGAGAATCAATTTTTACTTTAAATTAGTATTAATATTAATGAAAAATTAAATGCGAAATAATTATTCATTGATTATTCTAATAAATTTTACTAATCTACACGCATTTTGGAATGCGTCCGAGGTTGCAAGCGAAATATCCGAGTTCTAGTTCTAGTTTTAAAAATTGTGACGCGGCAATTCCGAGTCAGGTAAACGTTGTAACGCGCAGAAACTTTTTAAAGAGAAATTAATAATATACTTGTACACGACTACTTGTTTGACGTCAGTGTTGCAGTCTCTTGAAAATTGATTGGTGGGATATGTCCCGCGATATACGCGGGTCTATCCTTCTCGAATCTTCACCATGGGTTCTCGAAGCCGACAGTAAATAACATGGAAGTACGGGAAATCCCATTTGCTGTCGATCCAAAATGATTGATAAATTGCCTTTATTAATTCTCGAGTGACGTTCGCGCGGAGACTCGAAGATGAAGTTTCGTCACAGACGATACTTTCCAGAAGTTACTTTTCTTGAAGTACATTCGTGCGGCTTTTTCTCGTTTACATTAATAAAACCAAAGCGATTTTATCCTAAAAATTAAAATTAACGACTTAAAAAAATATTCTGAAGTGACAACCGAACTCCGATAGAATTATTTTACCGATTGAATGCGATTTACATATATTATTTACACACATACAGTTTTAACTACTTTAAGTATACAATCAAACTAAAAAGTAACGAAATGTTGCCAAATGTGTATCATTTAAGTTATTTTTTTATTATATTTTCCATTTGGTATCAATTTTTTAAATAATATATTAGAAATTGTAACTTGATGTTTCAGGCATTTATTTTGTGATTTAACTTTTCATCAATAACAAATTAATTTATTATAAGTCTTTTTGTAATATGCTGTAAAAAGTACGATTCCAACAATCGCGGTTGCTTAAATCGTACTTATGATCTTTTAGATCATATCTCCTTTAAAAGCATTGAATTTTGAATAAAAATAATTATAAATAGAGATTAATAAAAAGAATCATTATACATAACTAATATCTACTTTTACTAATTTATTGAAAAAAAGTCAAATATTTAATAAGTACTAATAATAGAAAAGTGTAAGGATGAAATAAAACTTAAATGTTTTTGCAATTATTTGTTTATATCAATTATTAATTTTATAGTTTTATCTTATAGTGGTACGTTTTAGGAAAACTTACAATTAGTAGACTTAAAAATACCGATTCAGAAATAAAATTACGTAATTAAGGTAATAATATAAGATATTTTTTTGAGGTACGATTTAAGCAATCGGTACGTATTTAGCAACTTTCCTTTATCTATTCATATTTAAATAACATATAAAAATATTTTAAGATCTTGAGTTTATAATTTTGTAGTTTATAAAAAAAATTAATAAAATGATATGATCTGAGAATATTTAACTTCGTGCGTACGTACTCAAATCATATTTTTCTATTAATTTTTCTTATAAGCTCCAAAATCATAAACTCAAGGACTTATAATATTCTAACATATTCAAATGTGGATGGAGATATAGCTTTTAGTTCGATTATATACTAAAATCATTTATATCATGTATTGGGTCGTCCGGAAAATTCGTGCTGATGTTGAAGGAAAATTGAAACGCAGAAAATTTTAATTTAATAAACATATACTAAAATTTAAATTTTAGTCAGAACGAATTTTCTGGACAACCCAATAATAAAATAATTTATTAGGTTATTTTGTCACATGATAATAGGAAATTGTAATTAAAAATTTTTTATTTTTCATATTTTTATTTGTTTGCATATTTTCTTTTATTTTGGAAAACTTTTTATTCTGTATAAAAAAAGAAATAAAATAAAAATAGAAAAGTATAAAATGTGCGTTTGGTATGCAATTCTAACATTTTCTTCTTAATAAATAAAAAAAAATGATTGCTTGATTAAAAATTCGCAGAGTTAGGAAAACAAAAAAATGGTCTACTTACGTGTGAATGGCAGAAGTTTCAAGAAGATAGGACTGTCAAGTGCAAATATGGACATCACATCGACAGGCTTTGGTCGTTACAAGTGGTCAGGACCGAAGTCAAAATATGTCGTACGATTTTGATAAAACAATCGGCATTATCTAATTTTTTTGTTTTAGTTTTTCAAAAAATGCGATACCATTCTTCGCGGTTATGTAAATAAACGCTCCTTCCGAAAAAAGATATTTCTTTAACATTTAGCATCGCGCTATTTATTTCAATATTTCAAAATTTCAATCCATCATTTATAAAAATAAAAACGTTTTACTATCAAGATGATAATTTTTACAATTCTATAAATATTTATCAATATTGAATTAAAGTTTTCTTTCTTACATCATGTGAAAGTCAATAATTCAATTTGTAGAAGTTTTACTTCATATTTCTCCTTAGAATATCTTAATTACGTTTTTCAATTCTTTTTCGGATGTACTAATTCCACCAAGAAATTAGGAAAGAGAAACAGCGATAGTCGTAGAGATGCAAGAGAATAATATACGAGAATGAAAGAGAAGGAAGGGCGTGATATAGATATAGAGTTCTACGAAAGATAGAAGAATAAAAAAAAGAAGAAAACTAAAATCGTGGCGTATACGGGAGAGCTCGTACCTTCTGCCCGCTGTGAAGAGTATCTCTGTAAAGTAAAACAGAAAAGAGAAGAGTTAGAAAAAGTGTACATAAATATGATAGGTAGACAGATAGATAGACATGGAGAGAGAGAGAGAGAGAGAGAGAGAGAGAGAGAGAGAGAGAGGCAAGGTACAGTAGGCGATTTCAATTCGATATAATTCTATTAATAAAGATCATAATAATATGAAGGTAAATGTGCGCGAGTATATGGAAGAAAGTTAGAGAAAGAAAGAGAAAGGCATGAGTGATAGAAAAGTAAAAAGATAGAAATAAAACATGTAAAGCTAAAGTGGCAGAATGGACGATTTTTGAGAATTAAGTAAATCTCAATGATTAAATATTATCTCTGACAAAATAAAAAAATTACTGTTTTCGATCGAAGCGGATCTTAGTGCTTAAATATTAGTGTGAATTTATATACATATCCAATTCTGCAAATACTGTGCGCCGAAATCTAAAAAATTACTGATTAGAAAAACTAATTAGTTTAAAGTTTCTTATTAATATTCACTGTATTTATATTATAAAATCGCGAAAAATCTTCAATATAAACTCTGTCGATTTACGCGCATAAGAGGTTCAATGAAAAAAAAGATACAAAAACACAATCATGCATCCCAACATTATTTATTCAATTTTTATTTACAACTTAAAAACTAAAAATATCTGAAAACTAAATATATGAGAGGTAGCTCCGTCTCCGTCTTCGAATATCAATAGCTGCAACCATTGGTCTGAAAGAAAGCCCAGATTGAGGGAACTGAAAACAATGAAGAGATAAACGTAACGTTTCATGTCGTCTAAAAATAAATATGGTTTAAAAAAAAAACGAGAATACTTTTTTATAGCGCAATCAAATCGCGGTTTCGTCTATAATGAATAATTACACACATTACGTTATATACATAACAACTTCTCTGTATAATAATTTTACAAACAAAAATTAAACGAGACTCTCACTCTTAATATTCTTTTAAATTAATTCCAATTAAAATTTATTTTTACGAAAGCAAAAGAAAACTCTCGAAGTGAATTTAGTCCACTATGTAAAGCAAAGTTTCTCCCCTTAGGTACTATTTACGTAAGCAGCGGCTGAAGTTTGCATAACTTTTGGCTCGCAATGGCCCAGGCGATTTTTCGAGGCACTCCCCGCGTGTTTAATTTACTCGCGTCTTGCTTGCGTACCGCTAGCGACGAATTCTAATTACTCGGCACTCCGTCAGCGCATTATCAGCCCTTCGCGAATTGCTGCCTGTTGGTCCACGATAACACGCGAGGATTTCCCCTTAACGTGCAGAGCGCAACGGTACAAACTTAATGTAAGCAGAATTTCGACTTAGAACAACGAGTAAACCGCAACTCTGGCCGCAGGATGCGGATTATTCTGCTATTATGGCTAAAGAAACCGTCCTTTCCCCCTTCCCCCGTCAGTCAAATGTTGCCATAATGCCTATTTGCTCTTTAAAATTTAGATCTAATTATCTTAAAATAATTAGAAAACAGTGTATTTAAGGCTCTTGGCTACTGACTATACAGTAATATTATATTGTGACGTCAGAAACGAGAAAAATACACAAAATAAAGAAAATTCTACATTGCAAGCTACATTAAGATGTAAATATTTTTTAATTAAACAAAATTGTAATCGAATAGAATAAATTTATAAGACTGAAAATTTCCCTTATATTAATTAATAAATAACCAAAAAAGAAACTATTGACAGTTATCAAATGAGGTAAATATAATTTTATTTAATTCTGAAGTAAAAAAAAATTTTCGGTACATTTTGCTGATGTACTTAATATTGTTTTATTGAAAAGTATTTTTATTTTTTATTTTTATTTTTATTTTATATTTTGCAAGAATTTTTATTATTATATGCCTTCTCGCTAAATATCTGTAATGAGTGATCTTAATAATAATTATAATTATTGTTAATTGCTGAGAAGTCTCGCAAATTAATGTTATTGTTACGGACAATATGCTATAATTTTGTTAATAGAACAAATGCGGTTGACAAGCGGTGAGCTTTTCGTTTATGGTGGTAATATAATACAGATACCGAATTTGTAAATAATATCGATGAAGTCCATTAATTTTAGATAATTATATTAATGGCACACGAGGTGGCGTGGGTAGGCAGTGGACTATTTCGAGTCCGATTACGTGTATACTAGAGCTATAGGTAAGCAAACATCTCGGGTGAAGAGCCAAATCGCAATATACTGATTGCGCCAGTCCCCCTTATTGCACGATATATCATCGATGTCCCCTAATCGAAATGGAATCGAATACTAATGTAACAATGCGAGGTACGTTATTGCATTAGTTGTATTAATTATGCTAATTAATGATGTTAAACAATGTCAACAAACAGCGGCACGGACTACGGTGACGCACAATATTGTCGATTATATAATGCGAATACCGCACTGCGCGGTACATAAATCGTGTATAATCTCGTTTGAATAAAATTCTTTTCTATATGTACTTATTATGTAGAGTGTTTAACATTACGTGTCGTCCTTGTATACCGTGGACCGTAAGTCAGACTAATCCTGCAGGAATAATTGATCCGCGCAATCATTTAGGCTTAGCGAGCTCATGAACGCGAACTCACTACACTGCGGACACTCGCATACATCAAATGAGTAGCTCATTGGCAAAAGTCGTTTCTTATCTCCATTTGAAATTTCTTTTATCAAGAAAAAAAAACTTGTATAATTTTCCTCGCTATCGATTTTTGTTAATTAAAAAAAATTCATTGTTTTAGTTAATAAAACATGTGTAATGTAGCGTGAGGAACAATTTCTAATACAATTTTTATTAAAATTCAATTTCAAGGAGCTAAGAAATCCAGAAGTTCCAATAAAAACCGTTCATATATTAAACAAATTTTTGGCCACTTTTAACCTCCTCTCTTCTCCATATAAGCAAGCGTAAGGATTTCTGAAACTCTCCCTTAAAATTACTAGATTTTTCCATGTCACACAAAAAAAGTTAATTTGCTGATATTATTGACAGCAATTAGTTTTGACATGACATTTTTTGTAATAATATGATTTTTTTCAACATTATTAAAAGAATCATACAATAACATTGAAAAAATTGTACCAAAACGAACTGTTATTAATAATATCAGCAAATTAAATATATTTTTAATCTAAAATATATTGTTGAGAAAATAAATATTAAAATACAATATGTTGTTGGCAAACTTAATATATTTTATTTTATGTTATTGTATAATTTTTTTTTAAAGCTGAATTGCACTTTTTATACGTTAAATTGGTTTATTAGATTAAAATAATCTTCCGAGCAAACACCAAGTTGCATGTACATGTTAGTTGTAATTTCTCACTCAACAATATAACTGTAATATAACTTATGTATTATATTATAGTTATATTGTTGAATGTGGGAAATTATAATATATACGTTACATGTAACTTGGTGTTTGCTGGTCTTTCGCATAATTATCGTGTTCAAATTCGATAAGCAGTTTGCTTATTTGTCGAATAATTGCACATGAATGCTAATACTTATATATATATATATATATAGATCCAACCAATCACATTCGATGAGTAAGTTAGCAGCTTCGGTCAACTTGAACGCGATTATTAGTCCGTTAAGTTTTATCAACTCCCGCTCATTATATTTAAATTACACTTTATAATATACACTGTTAGTAGTAGTTACAATCTAATTTATAATAAAAAGCCTAAAGACAAAACTCAGATGGATGCGGAAGATAAAACTCATTATTTTTATCTATAATCCTTAATCTTGTTGGTCTGTTCGAATTTATTTGCATAATGTATAATTTATATTCTTACTAATTTTATAATAAAAATTTTAAATAAAATTTTATTTAAAATTTTTATTATATTTATTTTCTTAGAGTCTTTTAATCATATTGACTTGAACGATATGACGTATAGTAAATTTGAACAGACTAGCAAGATTAATTTAAAAAACCAAACAAATGAAACGGGCTGTCGCGAATATTTCACGATGTAAAACGCGATCGACATAAAATTATCACGATAAAATATCCTGATATCATCCAAAGTGATCCTTTACCGCTCCTTCAACTCGCGCATGTTGTGCACTCGTAATACTCATATGAACTCGTCGTATTGACATGTAGGACGTGTTTTGCCTGGGCTTTCACAGACACTCGGGAGCACATGCACGCGCATCAACGGATACCACATCGCGATTGGTACTCGAGAATACCGTACATACGGCATCCTCATCGACCAAAATGCGTGCATGTGTGCTCGGTCAAAGGTAGCTGTGTGCGCGCGTACTAGAGAGATGGCGGATAAGCGAGGGTAGGATGATGCAGCAGCTACAGGTAAATGTAATTAGGGATTGATCGAATGGTAAGCGCACGGAGCCGTCTAATTGCCCGAGCCGATAGCTATCTTCCGAAAGCTCAACCGATGAGAAAGCTCGAAGCTCCTAGGATTATGATTGGCGGAACAGCGAATGAAGAGTCGGCAGCAGCCAGGAAGAACCTGGTGAAGCAAGATTATGATCCCTTAAATTTCAAGCTTAACATAGTATCTATTGAAAAAGAGTTTGTTGAATTAATTGAAATTCTGATTAAAAACGAATCATAATTTTTTGACTGAATCTATTTCTGATCGATTTGATCGGAATCTTCTGATTCATCCATTTTCAACCAGAAATTTTTCTCAGTACGCCAAAGTGAAAAGCGCTCCATCGCCTCCAAAATTATTAGCAAAGTAGTTAACAAAGAATGAATATGAATGAAACTTTCGCGTCTCCATTTTCAGCATGTGTAACCGAAACTGTGGTGCAACGAAATCAACAAGTCAAAGACGATTTTTACAAGCAACGTATTAGCAAAGAGACACCAAAGCATGACGCACGAAATTTCCATTTAAGCTGTGAACGTCGAAGTTACGAGATGAACAGACCATCTCGTCGGCGATTGTGTCGATAGATAGATAGGGACGGAGACAGAGACAAAACGGAGTGGGGGAGGGGAACGAGGGACGGCCTGCACGAAGGGAGACCTGGGCACCAAACTATTGTTGCCAATATCTCGGACAGTTCAATTACTTGGTTATTACGCGCCTCCAAACTGACAGGGTTGCTTACATGCTTCGTCAAGCGGCTAATGCATACATGCATGTACACAAACTGCACTTATGATGACATTTCGCGTGATCCTGTCGCAAAGTGAACTCTCCACTATCTGCATCATCGAGCATTAATCTATCATAATCAGTGATGCGTTTATGGTACGAATCTGTTTGAGAAATCTATCATTTAATTTTAAAAGATTTTTTAGCAAAGCTAATTAAATTACAAATTAAAAATACGTCATTTTTTCATTGCATTCTAACACTGACTACTAAAGTTTATTCTTGACTTATTAATTCTATAACATGATACTTTTGAAATTGGCAGTGAAGACTCATTCTGATTTTCCTGATTTTTAAAAACGTGAAATTAGCTTAATGTAATTTTACACTAAAGATGACTCAAAGCATAATCGAAACATTCGTTTTGCAACATATCTATTTATTGTTATAAATTTTAATTTTTGTTTGAAGAATTTGCATACCGTTAGGATAATTTGGATAAGTTAAGAATATATCGGAGTCATTTTTACAAATTTATATTTTGTTGTAGGTATTAATATTTATATTTTAAACAAACTATATACATATAAAAGTTGTGTAACATTATGTTTTTATTGAACAACACATTTTTTATAGTTTCTTTACTTATTTTATTTATTATTATTTTTAATGTTATAAATTAAAATTTAAAAAATGATAACAAAAACTTATTTTTTTGTAAATACTTTAATAAGTATTTAAAATAACTTATGCAAAATTTCACTGCAATTTATAAAGATTTAGAACAAATAAATATTTTGTTTATTTACTGGACAACTAATCCATACATCGCAATGTAATTTTACATAAATAATCTTGAATACATAAAATATTTACACTAAAAAATTGAGATTTTTGCAATACATATTTTATAATACATTTTCCACATATTTCTATTACAGCACAAATTAAAAAATACTGCTACCTAATAAAATAACTTATAACCCAGATAATAAACCATCATGAAATTTGTTGTTACTTTTAAATATGATTTAAAATAATTAATTTTTTTTCATAATTTTATTATCATTTTGAAATATCTACAAAACAGAAACTCCTTAATAAAAACTTTCAATACTTCTTGATTTGATTCAAAACTTCTTGATTCTGAAAAATATCTTGATTTTCAAATTGTACAAAAGATTGAAGTCACATAATGTATTAATTCAATCAAACATGCAAAACACATTTATTATTGCATCAGTAATGTATATTTCATATGTTTGATTGAATACACTATGCAACCTTTAAGCGATTGTATAATTTGAATTATACAATAAATCTATTAACCTGTCCAAATTACCTAATTTTATCTTAACTGTATTAAATTAATTCGAATAGCCCTTTTATTAATATTTAAATAATATATAGAACTTTAAAACGCAACTGCTGATCTTAATGTTTGACTCAAAATTTCTTTTTGTAAAAATTATACAAGTAATTAATACAACGGAAAACATTTTATAGTGCGAATTTATATCTGTTTCTTGAAAAATCTTGAATCGTTTAATCTCACAGAAATTCTTAACAAGCCAATTAAATTAACAAATTAACAATATGCGACTTTAATAAAAGCGATCAACCGCTGATTTCAATGATTTCGCTCAAAGTTCTTTTTGTAAAATCCGTACCAAGTAATTAATACAATGGAAAACATATTCTCTAGAGAAAATAAAAATCTACTCTCCCATTCCCCATTTATTAATCTCGATTTCTAGCCGCTATGCGAATTGAACGAGAATTTAATTTTGTGCGGATTCAAATACATTCTATGAACGCATTTTATTTTCAGTCCGTCTATGCTAAACCCATAACGGAAGAAAATCATTATCCTGAAAACTGACAAGTGCGATAAATCGTTCATTAAAAACTAAAGTCTATCCTTATAAAATATCCGTCATCACAGTACGAAAGATCGGTGCCAGGAAGTCTCACATATTCCGATATTTTACTTTTTAGGGTCAGCATAATTCAAGCCAAGAACGAAACCACGTTTTGCACTTCGTTTTCATTTAATGGAACCAACGCATCGGCCACGATGTATAACGATTGATATTTCGGTTAACTGTATAGCCGATGCACGTTGATTGGAACGAACGCTTTTTTCTCCTCCCCCGACATTCGGCAATAAGCGTACTGGTAAAATGATTTCCATTTCACGCGGCCAAAACGAGCAACACGCAAGAGAAAGAGAAAGAAAAAGAGAAAGAGAGAAGGAGAGGAAGAGAGAAAAAGAAAAATAAAAATCCATCCCATACAGTAGAAATAAAATTCAGGATTATTAATGCCGCAGCATATCATATATCACGCGCGTATTTCGCTTTTGTTCTTATAATTCTTATAATATAAAAAACACTGTTGTAACGCATAATAATATAATATTGAGAATATAAACAATTTTAACAATAAATCAAAAATAATCAGATAATATCTCTTTTTTCGAAACGTTTAAACAAAATATCTATATCAAGATATTAAAATTAATAAAGCACAATTTCGTTCGTTTGTCGACTTCAAATTTCATAAGAATTAATAATTATTATATCGTTCTTTAAAAATACAACTGCTTAAAATAATTTTTCTCTACAACTCGACATTTAATATTAAACGAAACTATAATCTAAAAAAAAAAATCATGAATTTTCAGTGTGATTATTCCTGCAATATATCCACAAGTGTAAGAAAATCTTTTTTAGTAGAACGCGATTTTATATTTATAAAAGTAAAGTCGCGAGAATAACAAAACGAAAGATGTCCACGAAACGAATAATTCTGATCGAAAGCGTGAAATTCGATTTGTCAACTTCGAGTTGCGAAGTAGATTGCTCGGCTATCCTCATTTAGTTCACGGGGCTGGCTCCGACATGCATTTACGACGCTAATGAGTCGAACGAGAAACTTTTCCGTCGGTGATGCAAATGAGGTGCGCACAGCTACAACGCGACCGATGTACTCGCACTTGTCGGAGGATGCCGCGAGGATTAATGGAAAAACGTTTCGGTAGCTCCGCAGCTCGCGATAATTGATCCCAGTTTCTCGACTTAATTGACATAGTTTTAGATAAGTGCCTAGAAGGGGTTTCCTTAAATTGGTAAATGGCCCACAAGAAGCAGTTTGAATGATGGCCAAAATATGACGAGAATGTTGAAATGTCATAATGAGATGAGGAAGTGAAAGATAAAATTAGAGCGAGGGAAGCGCGAGATAAATGAGAATTTTCAGCTGTAATGCTGTTATTCGTTATATGCGTTATACGCTCGTATAAACAATTTTATAATTTCTATAAAAATTTAATACTTGATGTAATAATGTGTATTAATGTATAAAATATCTTGTACTTTATAAGCAACTTAATATAATTTATTATATACATATAAGCTGTTATATTTGCAGTATGCCATTGTCTTTTTCAGTATTAATTACATTGCGTTCGCACTTTGATTAATCGACGCGACAATACAGAATAATACAGAATAAAATAAAAGTTTTCGTAATAATTAACGGAATCTAATTGCACAGAGGGAGCACAGAGAATGGATGAAACGTAATATCTCGCTCATCTTCCTATATTTAATTTAATATCGCCGCATAAAAAAAGTCCCACGTTTGTTCATTTTATTAAATGGACTTGTAGTTCCACGTTAATATAATTGCGCGCTGCTATGCAAATGCAACGAGTAAAAATATGAATCACGCAACACACATCACGTTTCGCTTAACAAACTTTACATTACATTACCAAACATAATCTTCGCGTATTCATTTTACACGTTCTCCGCCAGTAAACGCCATTCCCAAATGTACAATTACAAATGGAAAGCTTGGCGATTTTTTGCGTCGATTTTATCTGCGAGAATGGATTTCAATTATGACTCTCTTGAGTTTTGTAAGTATGTCAGATTAAGTTATATAATATAATAACTTCGAAAACACGTTTCAATCCGCTCTAATGGTTTCAACATTTTTCTAAATAACTAAAATTATAGAATACTTATTACTTAGTTTATTTAAAAAGAAAATATAAATTTATGTGCCATTTGCTATTTTACAGAAAACATGTAAAACATACAAAAAAGTAAAGAAAGAAAAAAATATAGAAATATTTAAAAATTATATACAAATGTTTGTCACACAAATAATATTGATCGAATGTATGTGTACACTATGTTATTATTGAAAAAATATTAATTATATTTAAGCAACAAACTCCGCCTTAGTCAATTTCTAGTATTTTTGGGCAAACTGATTATTAAATGACATCAAACAGCGTGCTTCCTCTGTCGCTCGTGTTTCGCAGTTCACAATTTTAGGATCGAATGGCGATTTGTCGAAAACACGCGACATAACAAAATGATTATTATTATTTCGTTTTAATTATTTCATAAAATTATAAACAATAAAGCGATGATGGTCGCTGCTCTAGTCTAAATTTTGAGGCCCTGTAAACCACGGTACAATTTATT
>NW_017259538.1:3039-17941 GCF_001594045.1 Atta colombica | reverse complement strand
ATATATATTTCAGTTCTATCAATAATTTTGTCTTATTCTTTATCTTTTCTAATTTCTTACACGGAATTAAAAACAATTTTGCTGAAATATTTACAAATTTTAGCTTTAGATATAAATTTAAAAATAATTTTCTTAGATCATCAGAATAATTACGGGGAAATTGAAGTATGATGATGAATGATGCTGCAAAAAGTTTTAACATTCTAGCAATCAGTTTGAGCGTATTATTTTGAGGGTCCAACAAAATTATATTTAAATCTGTATCTAACTAAATTTTTATGTACTTCGGCAAAATCATTCTTTCTGTGTAAAACTAGAAAAAGATTCGTGTACAAAAAAAAAAAGAAACGAGTTAACCTCAGATCCAAACTAATACTGAATAGAAATGAACATTAATCGTCTCAAAAATCAATCGAAAAAAGAATCCAAATTATCGCAAGTGATGGTAAATCGTGCTAAAGCGTCTTGTCGCAACGCTCTTACATAGGCATGGAAGATGCTTACAAGCGAAAATCTTGCAATTTTTACATCCTACAGTGATATCGCGGAGTAATCGTAAAAAAAACAGGGACAGAAAAATGCTCGCAGGGGGGGGGGGCGAAAGCGTGGGCTTTATTTACCGGATGAGAACTGATAAAAATCGGCAAAACCACCGCCACAGCCACCACGCGCATCCATCGGGGTTAAAAGTTTAATACCACCGCTAGAATTTCACCTCTCTCAGAGAGAGCGATAGACCGAAGTTCAATATTAACTTTTCCCTTCCCTCCCCTCCCCCCCTCTCTTTCCCCCGTCCCTCTCCCCTTTTTTTCGGGCAGAAGTAGGAGAGAATCCGATGGTGTTTTTTACGAGCTGTTCATCCCATTTCCCGAGAGCCGTTGGCCGTATATCGGCTACATTTTCGCTCATTAAAAAGTTCCCGAGCTCGTGCCCAAGCGGGTGCCTCTCTCGTTCACCTCCTTCTCGTCTTTACAAGGCACGGCGATGGTGGCGTCCAGACTGGATTTTCATTATTAAAAAGTATTACAGCTGGCCAAAGGGATGCGCCAAGGGGAAGCGCAGAGGAAAAGAGCGAGAGAGGGAGGCAGATGGGATGAGGGTGAAAAAAAGGTAGAGCGAACGAGGGAATAAATGGGGGATTACTTCGGGCACCGAGGTGGCGGAGCTAATTTCAAAAACCCGGTCGGAGTAATCGCCAGGATCTTGAAGGCTTCCCGGATGAACTCGGCGACGACGGCGAACATCCTATTATTTTCCCTCTGTATCTACGCGCGATTAGCGTATGTCCGTCCTATAAATGCGCAGCGACTCTTAAATAAATTATTTCGATTGACCAACTGTGATCGGCATACGTCCACGACACTATTTATTTGAGCGTGGTATTAAATGTCCCCAGTTGGTTTAAAAAAATGAAGCAGTATTAAATACATGAAGAACTTGTACTAAGTAGCTAACTCAAGCAAACGCAATCAGTGATGCAAGTCTCTATGACATGGTACGATGACACTGACGAGATATTCTATTTGATCTTCATACACAAATGTTTACAATCCCATTAAGTTCTGATTGGTTGAGAACGAGAACGCATGGACGCGTGCGGTGACAGTAAATACTGACCGGTATCGCGCCAACTGGGATTACGTCAAGTAAATTACATCAAGTAAATACAATTATTATTATAGCTACCAAAATCATGGAGCTTATATTAAGGATTTATTGAAAACATCATTAACATTCTAATTAACTTACTGACATTATATTAAATCAGAATTATTTATCCTTGCCATAATTTTGAGAAAAATACTAAGAAAGTATCGTATTTGTTGCGTAGAAAAATAAAGAAAAAAGATAAAATAAAAAGCAAAATAATATTTAAAATTATTTAATAAAATAATTTTTAAATCTTGAAATCATTTTTCTTAAAAAATAAGTAGACTATACTTATCTGTATTATCAATTGTTTTAAAAAATATTTAAAATATTCATTCTTTCTCTGTCTCTCTCTCTCTCTCTCTCTCTCTCTCTCTCTCTCTCATTTTCGTGAGATATATATATAGGATAATGCAACACTCTTGCGGATAGTAACAAGAAATTTGTTTACGGAGAGATTAGTAGTTATGGCAGTTCATAGAAGATGAAGAAAAATATACCAATATTTCATGACTTGTAGATACCCACGTAGTGTCTAGAGTCATATTATGCACAGAATACATTTAATTTTTTCACCGAACTAGATTATTCAGTTATCGTGGGAAAACACGTGAAATTTAGTTAATTTCGACGCGCACATACGCGACCGGCGTGCCTTTTAAACCGCGCTTAATTAAAACTTTAGATTGCCTACTGAATACATTAATGCTATCCTTTCTACAGAAAAGTACAGCAAAATAGAATGAAATATACCGGTAACAGTTTTGTTCGTCTTGATTTAAACTGGAAAATAGAAGTAGAAGTTTAACTTAAATCTTGGCCAATTAAGTCTGGAAGGTACAAATAAATGAAAACTTGTTTTCTCGTTGATTTCAATCAACTAGATTTTTCAAATTTAACAGATTCTAGAGAAAAGGGAATAATTTCGATCGGAATAATTCCGAATAATTCTATAATAGGTGGTTGCTCAGGAGCAAATATGTGTTTGATACTTCAAGCATAGGTATGTATAAACAAAAACGGACCAAAATGTCAAATATATAATAACAGAGATAAGGCTTACCAAGAATCAAAAGATCAGACAAAGGAACGGTAGAGAGATTAACAAGATAGATTCGTTAGCAATACTGTAATCCCATGATCCTTTTGCACGATCTCTGTGGGCAAGCCGTCCCGGGAAATTCACCTTTCCGCCGCGAAACAAACAGAATTAAAAGCGATCCGGTATGCTTGTGTTAAACGTGATTAAATATCAAAAGCCGACCGTTTTCAGTGACACGCCCATCCTCTAATACTCTCCACACGTACAGTCTTATTATATGACGGCTAATTAGAACGATGAGAGGGGTCAAGAGCGGATAATATATTGTTCTTGCAAAAGAACGGAAGCCAGAGTTGAAATTAACTAAAGAAACGGAATAATCAACGCGCGCGCTTGGTTACAAGCGAATTAACGGACTGAGCTCCCTTTTCGGTAAATTTTAAATGAAAATATGCATGGCTGCGCATAAAGCAAAATTTAGTGTTGCAAAAGAATACAGACTTCATACCAAACTATTAATTTATGAGACAAAAATGTCTCTTAAGGCATTCTTTAAACTGACCTTTTACGCGATTGATTATCAGGTCAGAATTAAATACATGCATAACTACTAATATCGAGTAATCGTGATATCACAAAGAATGAAAAACTAGAAAATCGAGAGAGAGAGAGAGAGAGAGAGAGAGAGAGTGTGTGTGTGTGTGCAACATTACCGAATTGCTGCTGAATACTTCATTTCCTTGACGGCTACATTCGACAGAGAAATTTGAGTGATGAGAAGCGCGACTTTCGAATTCTTTACTTGCTATTTAATTTTGCTGCTTGATTTATGCTTTTGAACTTACATAATAAATGCCGAACAGAAATTGACGATTTATTAATATTAAATTCTCTCATAAATAACTCAATTCTGAATGATATCTATGTACATAAGTTAGAGATTCTCAAATAAGAGATTTGTAAATTATTTAGAGACAACTTTTGATTGGTCCGCTATATTTAGGACAGTGCTTAAGATAGAATAAAATAGATGCATAAGGTAAAATGAGATCTATACATGGAGATCTATTTCATTCTAAATGTGGTCTGCTATTTAGAACGATGTCCAATCTTTAAGTCTTTGGAAACATTTGCATTTCCTCATGCTCATCATTTTTCAATTTATGAATAACAAGAATCGTAATACTTGTTTTTCAATTTCGTCAAAGTTCGCTTATTTACATAATATCATTTTATCTTTATCCGTAAAAAATATCGGGAACAAAAAAGAAATATAGAGAAGAGAAAGATCTTCTCTTTAATAATTTCATTTATTATCGTCATCGCATTGTGACGCCTGCGGCTGCTGTTCCCTTTCTCTATTACGTTACTCTTAATTCCGACAAATTATTATAAAACAATGTTATCGTTTCATTTAATGTTGAAATTCCAGAGATATGTCCACGAGAATAGGCCTTAATATGCCTCGGGCAGAAAAATTTCAAAGTGCGTTCAACGATAATTACATTCGAAATAATTTCATTCTTTCTGGCTCTCTTTCACAAAAAGCCAAAGCAATTCAAAATTACGCCGATCAAAGAATAATGGATTCAGAAATGTATACATGCAAAAGTCTAATCAATTATTAATCTTATTTATCTTTTTTAATTCAACTCAATTCAATAAGTTATACAATAATAAAATAATATTCACATGTTGACAGAAACTTATTTTTAACTTTATCGAAAAATCCCGGAAAAAACTACGTCGGTGAATGCTTTTGATGGTAAAAATCAAATATTTGATGGTATATTTTCCCAATTTAAAACGTTATTAATTGAAGCTTAGGCTTCAATTTTCAACGAATGGTGCAACAACTTTCAATAGCGTGAGGACGATTATTCGTTATCCTGTCGTTAGTTCCGCCGAGCTGGCTCGAATTTATGGTCGCGATCGAACAGCGAGTATTTGCGCGAATACCTCGAAGCGGCTTAAGCGGCTTTTAAAACGCACAGTAACGTGTTTTACGTGTTTTTAAAATTCTTGTTTATATCCACGACTATTTCTAGGTTAAAAGAAAAATCCTTTCTGGCATCTAACACGAAACGACGCGGTACATGTTACAAAACAATTCTCTTTTGAGAAATTTGATACGTCTATATTTAATATACATTACGAAGCTCGCGTTCAATAACGTTCACAAGTTTCTTAAACTGTAACTCTGTCTTATATACTCTGTATATAGAATACAACAAGCGAAACTTTCTTGTTACAGCTCCTTTAGTTTATTAAAGACAATATGCACGCTGCGACATCACGCGCCATCTCGAATAGAAATGTATCTTTAGAATCTTCATCGTGTTTGGCAAACTTCTAGCATTTCGCGACAAGACAAGACATTTTGATGATAAAAGTTAATAATTACGAGTCGACCCCGTGTATAAACAAGACAGAGAAAAAGATCCGTACGTCGGATATACAATAATCCAAGGGTGCAATTATCGAAGTTTACCAGGTCGCTGCAGTGATTTTTATAAGCTCGAGAGAGAGAGAGAGAAAGAGAGAGAGAGAGAGAGAGAGATTTCAAGACTCGAGAAGATAGAGATGATTAACTCTGACGATGCGGGCAAATGCGAGGAAGAAACCGCGAAACGAACCGCTTGGCAGTCGTAGAAACTTTTAATGGCACGACGCGGGAAAAAGCGCAGAGCTCGACATGAAATATGTAAGAGCGTAAGAATCTATCGGACACAAAGCGGCACATAATCGCCGGAGCCGTGCATTGTTCCGCTCACAATGCTGCACGCGAAACGAGGCGACGCACTGACGAGAGTCGGGCGACAACACTCGGCGCGGTCGATCGGGTCTTATGAATTTTTCAGCCCGACTGTCGACGACAAAGTCGGCAGGAATATATTGGATTTGCCATAAAAATAGCAAATGTCATCAAGATAAGTTGTTTTTAGATGTCCGATTATTTTCCAATGACGTTATGCGAGATAAAGACGATATCCTGAAGTGATGACTCTTAAACATTACGAGTATCTTTTGCAGCTTTATATCATTATATCTGAAAATTACGGACGCGCTTTCTGCAAAATTAAATTTACCAATGAACGTGCGCGAAGTCTTGAAAGATATTGTAACTAGAATAACATATGAATGAACCAATTAAATAAGAAACGTCAACTATGATAAAAAGTTAAATGTTGGAATAATAATTCTATATGTAATTTATTTTAAATACATTTACTTTAGATGTGACTGCGCGCCGATTACTTTTGAACTTGCAACACAACCAAACTGAAATAATATTGATCTTACAAATTAAATTTGATCATTGATTTAAAAAACTGTTATTGCAAAAAATATTATCTAATTCAGGATTTTTACATATTTGTGATACATTTCTAACATATTCATCTTGTGTTGATTAACAGAAAAATTTGGGCGGAAGATTTGAAACGTGAAATATTAATTAAAGAACTCCGTACTAATCTTATGAGAAAGTCAAATCATCTCAAATTAATTGAAATTGTTGTAGTGTTGCTTATAACATGTTAATCAAAAATCTTCATAGATATAACCATTAAAAAATGAATATTTAACTGTAACAATTTTTTTGTTATTTAAGGTTTTATCGGATTAAAAGAAACTACCCCTACAACATAGCTTTTTTTTAACTGTATAGGCGTACGTGTATTCATTACACGAAGAGAATTTTGTTTTAAAATGTATTCCGAAAATATAATAATTATGATACAATACAATATTTTAAAGATTTACCATGCACTTCAGTAAAATTAACCAAACTTATTTTATACTTTATTGTACTTTTGTTAATGAATGAAGGAGATTTACTCTCTAAATCTGAATCAATGGATAATCACGAATATCAGTGCCAAGTATGCCACTGATAATCAGTGAATGAAACGTGAGATCCTTAACCTAACTAATCTTTATGGTGTGATCTAACTAATCTTATTTTAGTGCTTAAATTTAATATGATATTGGAAGATTGAAATTAACGTGCAAATATCAGAATTTCAGTTATATAATGCTCAAACATTCTTTCTTTTTTAGTTGAACTTCACTGATTATTAGTGCAAAGTGTGCCACTGGGTAATTAGTGACTACCCACTGATTCAGATTTAGAGAGTATCTGTAATCCGTAGGATCTTCAGTACTGCAGTGTAACGTCTGCAATACATTATAACGTAATGTAATTTCGATTGGAATATAAGCGGAATTTCTTTGTGAGAATGTGCTCGCGCGCAGAGAATTAGCATTTTAATCGTTTATCCCATCCCAGCGCGGTCCAGTGGCTACGTTTCCGCGTCGGCTTGCATCACGCGTGCACGCAGCCGAGTGTCTCCTAAGCACGTTGGGTCAACGGAGTCGATGCTGCATAGTTTTCTCTCGGTACGTAACGAGGCTGCCTCTCTCGTTTGCATACTGATCGCTCCTTGTTTTTAATATGGCCGTAGACGAACGGCGCGGCACGACGTATAATTAGGTTCCCGCACTTCGCGTCACGCTCGACCAGGGTGAGTTAACTCTCGCTAAACTGCTCGTCGCCGACGCTTTCAGTCAACTTTTTCTTTCTTTTTTCTTTTTTTATTATAATCCGTCGGAACGGCGCGCGGTGCTTCGTTTCATTCGCTACATTTCTAACGAGATGACTGTTCCTCGCGTTTATATTCGCGCAGATTCAAACGTAACTGATAAACGCAACCATTAGGATTTATTCATCGAAAATTGCTTCGATTGGTCGTCAAAATGTACAGTCAATAGCAGATCGTTATAATATTTAATACTCAATTTTTCGAACATATCACAGAGGAAAGAACTTTTCAACGAGAGAGGATTCAATTTACAAATGATGCAAGTATACTTCAAAACGTCCATACAGTTTTACAAAGCAAAGAGCGGTATCGTGTGATTTACAGTCATCCTTTCATCCCCTTTTTACACGCAATATATCGAAATATACTCGATACCAGAGAGATTTAAATATTTCACATTATTGTCGTGATGTCAACATTTATTAAACAATTTATCAGTGGTTTAATAAATGATTTTTCATTTTTGCATGACCAGAAAATGTGATTTGTAACATAATCATTAATGTAAATCATATTTAATTAGCAAAAGAGCAACCTCAAATTCAATCAATTGACTGCGAAGTTGCTACATCAACGGATAATCCAGAATAATTTGGACTTTCTCAAACTATATTATTTTTTACAAATTTTTTGAGAAATTTAGCAATATCGATAAACTTTGAATAGAAACGCACGAAATCTAGAGCATACTTATAACTGAAATTAAATTTAAATTTATATTTATACAATATATATATGTATATATTTGATGAGACAAAAGATAATTTCGACAGAGAATCCTTAATAATTCCTCAAGTAAAATTACATGTCCGTATATTTGAAAGATATCGAACAGTGCACAAATTTGATATTGAATAAAATAAACTGTAGAATAGAATAACTTATATATGTTATTATTCTAATGTTTTAGATAGCTACACAAATATTAAAATATTAAAATAGGTCACATTTCCTTTGAATTAAAATTAAACAGAAATATCAACTTTGTTTTATATTGGTTTTGTAACAGATAGTCTGGTACAGTTATTAGTTGGTACAGTCATTTAAATAATAAAAAAAAATTATTAATTTCAAAAAGAGACATTATTATTTCATTACATCGATAATGTTCAATTCGAAAAAAACCATTGCGAATGACATTCTATTTTTAAAATCCTTTTTTTATTCAGCACGTATTCCTGTATCCAATATAATAATGTATCATAATTTTTTTTACTTTTGTTTCAATATTCTGTAATAAACACATTAATCGATGCGTGAGATCGGATGTCGCGAAATACATCGTTCATGTTACGTTCGAGATTCTTCTATTTTCAAAAAGGGGGGGGAGGGAAAGGATTAAATGTCATTCATGTTAATCCGCATTTTTCACGGAAGTAGAAGCAATGCCAAAGCACGCGTCACACAATCACGATGCTGTTACCGGAAATGATATCGAATATCCAATTTATGGCCAATGTCCGTTTTACGGTCGTAGCATTCGAACCTCATATAATTTCCATTCGCAGAATAATGGCGTTTCGCGAAAGGGAGGAGGTTGATCGATCGGACACGCAGAAAAGAACTGGTCCGTTCTATGTATCACTCGTTACTACGTTCGACTAACTTCTCGACGCGACGAGAGCAGAGTTAATCTTGCGCGAGCGAGAGTGTCTCTCTCTCTCTCTCTCTCTCTCTCTCTCTCTCTCTCTCTCTCTCTCTTGCTGTTTTCAGATCTAGCTTTCCTCTCTCTTCTACACGGACGATCGCGTGATCGAAATTGAAACGAACGAGCGGCGAGAGGTCGCGTGCTATCGAGAGGGTTCTCTGTGCGGACCTTTCGCCATCCCCGCAGGCTTTTCGTTCGCGGCCCAACTGTCCATTCCCAGCCGTTAATCCCAACGAAGGGTTTCCGGTCGAAAGGTACGCGTCCAGGCAACGTACAATGGCGCGGTCCGCCTAACGGAAGGGAATGAAGGGTGTACAGGATATGCCTCAGGAATCGCGCGCTATCTCTCCATTACGGACACTTGAGGCAAAACTCAATGGAATTTAGGTTGCCTCTATGTGTGGCATCAAATTCTCGAATTGCAGCAATTGAACTTTGGACTTGCGGATAGATGATAAGGACACATCTTTTATTGAACCTTTAATAGCTTTCGTATTGACGGAACTTTAATTTGAGATATTACAATGTAAATAAGAACGTACACTGAGTATTGGTGTTTTATATATTAAATATGCATTAAAATATAATAATTTAAACATTTCGACCTACAATTTTGATGAGATTCTGATACGGGATCTAGTTACGGGAAATCCATTTATGACCGAATAATTCGATTTCGCATGATTACATAGTCGTTAACATATTGTTATAATACGATAATATGCCACAATGTGATAGATTTTAGTTTAAATAAATATTAGATTTACTAAAGATAATCTGTGAGTGGAAGCATTTAGATTATTGTCTTTTAATTAATAATAATATTCTAATAATCTAATAATATTCGTAAAATACATAAATATTTAGAGTAAGTAATTCTTACAAGCATTTATATTGTTGTAATTTATTCTTTAGACCCATATATTATATATTTTTTAAATTTAATTTGTGATTTATTACATGAAGATAAACATTTTAAACGAGAAAGACGAACTTTTAAAGAAATTGTAGCAATTTTGCACAAAAACAAAATTCTATAATTGAAATAAAATTATTAAAGTAGAATTTGTTTGATTGTTTACAAAGAAGTTTTTTTCTGAATTTGTTAAGATTATACCCAATTTTTATATATAATTTTATATATAATTATTAATCTTTCAATGATTTCAATAATCATACACTGTTTTGCCATACAAAATAGGGTACAATAATCTGTGTATGGCATTTCCAACCCAACTTTAATTGCTTATTTAAAATTTTCATAAAAATAAACATATTGTTTTCCAATCAAAACGCTTAAGGAATGCAACGATATCAAGCAAATGTATGTAATTTCATTACTAAAAAAAAAGTTGTAAACAATAAAATTTCAGAAAAAAAATTTTTAAAACTGGGTATGCTATATCGAAAGTGACATTGAAGGATTAAATTGATGTAAACAAGAAGAAAAATAAACTCATTCAAATATGTTGTTTTCAGATTATTTCTATTCACGGAAATGTTTATTTTTGTTTGCGCAAAGAAAAAAAGAACAAAAAGAAAAGAAGAGCAAGATAACACGAATCCACGCATCCGAGCTTCGGGAGTCATGTGACTAATGAAACAAACAATGATGGGTTCTCGTCGACGCGTCTCTTCATGCGCCTCCTCGGCGTCACCTCCGATTTCACGTCCATCAGGGCCACGTAATATCGCACGTTAAATCCCGATAAACCCGAGAAGCCGGCATTAGCAGAGCACGCGCGAACGCGAGCGAGCGACTGCGCAATCCCCGGACCCTTAGAATGAAATTAGAGAATCCTACACCGTGCCGTTGAACGACGTGGTGCTCGCTCGCGCGCACAACCCCCGAAGCGAGCAAATCCGATTTCATCCCGTTGGACTATTCGATTCCAAATTAACATAATAACGACGAAAATTAGGAACCCATACCATTGCTTGCCTACGGCTAGACTGCAGGAATTGCGGAATAATTAGGAAACGCTCGGAACGAGCGAATCTGATACACGTGCCGAAAGAGAGAGAGAGAGAGAGAGAGAGAGAGAGCTCGCAGGTAAAACCAATATCTCTCGAATTTTGATGTTCTCCGAGAGTGACTACCGATAGAGTAGTTGAGATCGATGAGGGAAGTACTTCATCCTTATATAAGTGCATCGCAATCAAGGATGTGAATCCTCCTCCGAATCAAATATAGGATCACATAACATACTATGAGTCGAGAAATTAATTGGCTGTAAAGGAAAGATATGAAAATTGTAAATTATCGTAGATAATTTATGCAATAGTTTATACAACGCAAGTTGGAAAATAATATTTATTATAATACAGGCTAATTTGAATTAGCAACAATTTGGGATCGAGTTTCTGCTTTTCTATTCGCTACTTTTCTAATCACAGTTGATTTATTACAATCACTACTATTTATTTATTTTGTTCAATGAAACTTCAGAATAACTTATGTATTAATAATTTATACAAACGCAAACTGGAAGATAACATTTATTTATTACTAATTTTAGTTAGCAACAATTTAAAAACTTTTTCCGCCTTTTTATTCGCTACATCTCTAATGCCGACAGTTAATTTATCAATAATATAATTAATAAGTTCGTCTATTTTGTTTAATAAGAATTCGGAATAGCGCTTTTCTTTTATTTTTCCGCTTACTGTGGCTGACTTTGCAATCTCGAAATAACGCCTTTGTATCGAAAGCTCTTCCGGAATCATCCAACGCGATATATTGCGATGGATCAGGCGAAAATCAAGATTCCGGACGAAATATTCCGTCCAGATCTTCCCGATTTAACTGGTTGACGAAAAATGCGGAGAGCGTGAGGAATATTCAATATTTCGCCGACCTGCGTTACGCGTGAACGCTGTAAACGCGACCCTCGACCTCAGCTTCGCCTCTGTTGTCGACCCCTCTGGATCTCCAAGCCGAATGTCGTCTCCGCGATTTATTATTTGCCGAACGATTTGTCATTTGCGCATCACCCTCGAGTGGAGCTTTGTGTACCTTTAGGATCGAAATATCGGAATGGCTTGTCGAGTCGAAATATTCCCTCCACTATGAACGGCGTTTCTCCCCAACGATGACGATTTTCGAGATGCCGAGCCCAGTCGAACACGAAGCAGATATAAGGAGCTGTTCGGCGGATCGGATTCGCCATAAATAATTTTACCTGCCACACAACGCGTCAAATCAGGTCATTTGAAAATCTTTCGGCTGATGTTTGAGATGCGAAAATTAGATTCTCATATTTCCTTACAGTGGATATAGCAGAGAGAGAAATTGTGACAAAGAAATAATAAACTCCACGGGGAGAATATAAAAAAGACATAAATCTGAAAATAATTCTGTTGAACTATCAAAATAATTATGTATACAATAATTATGTAAAAAATGCAAGAATAATGAGCAATATTGCCAAAAATATTTATTCTAAAAAATATTAGTGTTAAAAAAAAAATTCACACTAATATTTTCATAATTATAACCATAGATACGAGTATCGTTTAATTACATTTTTTAATATTTCAGCAAAATCATGTGAGAATACCTAGTATTTCGTTCCCGATGGATGTGTAGTCGTGACCAATCAGAAATTTGCTTGAAATTTTATAAATCAATATAAAGTCACTATTAAAAATGTGCAACCAATCAGAAATTAGCTCCATTATATTCACCCGTCATTATATACAGTGAAACCTCATGTTCTTATATTATGAACAAAACCATTTTTTCCGTTAAATTTCGATTTTTTATTGGTTAAAGTTAGCTGAATAAGATCAAAGTATAAGTGATTTCAGCTTCTTGATATTTTTGCAAATTTTATCAGAGAGAAGTTTAGTCGAAAGCACTATATACTCTGATGATGATCTCGAATGAAGCGAGGACGAAATAAAAGGGAGACAATGCAAGATGAAGTCAACGCAAAATGTGGACTCGTGGCATCGTCACTTCTCAGCACGGATATGCGTCATGGGACATGGTGTGTCAGTTTTAATTAGCGCGCGCTCGACATCGATGCCGAGGTAACCATCAAATATCGGGCTGTCGGCACGTTACGGCCGTTAATAAAATTCCGCGGGCAATGGTCGTTCGTCGGCCATTTGCGGAGACGCAAAGTCTGCTCGCCGTTGCCGTTACTCTCACGAGCGTCCATCTAGTGCGATTCACGTTCGATCACGGGATTCCACAAATCGTAGGGAAGCCGCGATGCGTCTCTACAGTCTATTTCAAAATGATCAACCTATTCCTGGTATCAAATATTTCACCAAAATGCTGAGTATTTCATTAAAATATTAATCGATGTTTTGGACTCGATAGGACTTCAACGTAATTTTCAAACTGTTAAGTTTTTGATTTTATACCGAGTTAGACTCGTTACGATAGCATATCACATAATTCTTTAAGCATTCGAATCTGTAAATATGCTATTATAATCGACAAATTATATTTTTAGAATCTCCATAAACTCGTCTGAGTAATAATTATTTGATTCCTATTTTTCATTTGATAAAACCAGCCAATTATAGGTAAGAATTATTAGGAACAAAATATCTGATCTTTGTTTATTTGCTTTGTTTTAATAAATTTGGATTGCAATCAGTTAAATATCTTACAGTTGGAAAATTTCAAATTTAACATATTTCCCATTTGACCCCAACAATCCACTCAAATTTTTGTGTTTACAAAACGAATATATAAAATATATAAAAAGTAATATAAATGTATTGGGTCGTCCGGAAAGTTCGTGCTGATATTGAAGGAAAATTGAAACGCAGAAAATTTTAATTTAATAAATGTATACTAAAATTTAAATTTCAGTCGACACGAACTTTCCGGATGACCCAATATTATGAAAAAAATAACATAAAATGTACATATATAATATTGACAATTTCGAAATAAATTGTATAAGCATATTTCTTCAGTAAAATTAACATTAGATGTTAAATTAATATTTTATTCGCACATTTTGTTCATTTATTTTAGAATTTACGTTTATTACATTAATCTTAGAACGTTTTAAAATATATTATTTTTATGTTATTTTGTATTTATTCACTTATTACTTTTATGTTATCAATTTTATTTATAAATTGTGTTATTTAAATAGTAAATGTTGAATATCAATTTAACACAAAATATTCAAATAACAATATCGCATTACATTAAATTAAACACACGGATATGTTAAACATTTAAAAAATTTTCAAGAATAAGTTTTAACACAAATACTTTTTTTAAAATATTTTTTAACATGTAGAAATTGACGATGAATAAACGATGATCATTCATAATTATATCGATTAAAAAATACATTCGATCTCAGATAAAGTCCATTCAGTTTTTACTTCAGAATCGATCTTTATTTATGTAAAATTCGATAAGATCTCGAGTTTTATCATAACTTCGATACCTTCGTTGAACTAACATTTTGCTTCGACTGGTCTCTAATAGAAATATAATGATAACTTTGTAATACTTTGTGTAAAATTCAAAGCCATTAGCTATATCGCGTACAAATACATCTATATTTTACGATGAAATGGAGTTGAGATCAATGCCGATCAGAATTCTCGGACATTCTCAGAATCGACATATTGTACTGTACATTACATACATTGTACGTATTAAGGCGGAAAGTGAATGGCCATATGTTAATCGGCCATTAACCCGCGTTAGAAATTAAATCCGCAGTATTTCGAAATACCATGTAACACCATTCCACTTTAGTATTGTCGAAGTTATTATTGCAAACAGGTGTACTATCCAGTTGCTCTAAACTGTAGATAATGCATCTCCTAAATAAGCGTCGGATTTACTCAGTCGATTTTTAGCATCTTCTCCTCCAAAAGCTTATTTAAAAGCTCGGTGTATTATCTACACACACACACACACACACACACACACACACACACACACACACACACACACACACACACACACAC
>NW_017259538.1:0-2939 GCF_001594045.1 Atta colombica | reverse complement strand
ACACACACACACACACACACACACACACACACACACACACACACACACACACACACACACACATCCTGCTACTCAAATAATCAACGCTCCACTTCGGCGCAGGTGCACCGATGCAAGGCGCAATGTTGCAATTTTCAAAAATTAAGCCGTAAGCCGGAGAGACTTGTTTTTATATCCTACGTCTCTACGGCTCGCTAGAAGCTCGTATATCTTATCCGAGAAAAATTGTACACCATGTTAAGTTGAAAGACAAGACAGATTTCGTACTCTTCGTTTATCAATTCTCGCACGTGTAATAATTGACTGTTGCTTACGTCACCGTAAACAGCACTTCGGGGTAACGAAGGACATAATGAATATTGTTAAATATGGAATATCGCATAGAGGATCACTGGCGATGACGACGGTTGTTGATGGACGGCTGAGATATTTGCGTATACGCTACTGCGAGTCTTGTCTATTTTAATTATCATCGAGCGCTGCAGGCCAGCCCGATAAGCATTTACCCGTGTGGTAGAGAGCTGTGCACGACGGTTCGATGAATGCGTCGATAGCGGCAAAATGCGGGCGCGTTCTCGGGTACCATATACGGGCGACGCTATGCATTCACTATGATATTCTATGAAGCTGCTGTGACGATGCATGAAGTTTGACCCGCGCGCCGCACGCACGAAGGTATAGGCTTGTTATGATGTAATGCAACAACGTAAAGGCTCGCAACGCGTGATGGAACGATGAGGCATAGTTAATGGCGGTGAATGGTACAACGGAATGGTAACGACGCAATGTCGAGATTTAATCAGATTCTAAATTAGGAACTCGCGACGACGAGTCGTTTCCGCCTGCCCTCGATTTCGCTTCGTCGGTTTCACGAATTATCGACACTTCGCATTGAGATGTAAAAAGTTGCAGTGAGAATAAATAATGAGATGCAACATTGCGACACTGTCGAGCTACTCACACTAGAGCTAAACAAGAGTAGCACAATTCTTTTATTCATTAATGTCGACAACTGATTCCTTTCTATCGCCATTTTTTTTAGATCAAATTGATTTATCCAATAAACGGTCAATGATTCTTTAATATAATTAGTTTTAAGTTTCTACACTTATTGTTAGATCCAACAAGAAATTAGAGATGAGATACCATTTATATAACTTTTGATTGGCTCATTTGATCTGTCATATTTCTGGATGATGTTTAATTAAAGTAAAATAAGACGCATGGAGATATATTATTCTAACTTCAGCAGTTAATTCGCCATATTGAGGATATTTCGGTGTCCAATCTCGAAAATCTCTACAAAGAAGAGAAAAAAAGAACCATCGATGTATAGCATTGAACGAAACTATCTTGGTAGAATTGAAACTATCTTGGTCGTTACTATTAGTCATGTAATCAAAAGCTATGAGATACTTGTTGTTAATAAATTTTACTTACGCATAAGTTGATACATCTGTGTTAAAAGTTATTTTTACATTAAATATATAAAATCATATTTATTAATTTTATACTATATTTAATTTGATAACCGCTTTATGCAACGTTAACACGTATAGGATAGGTCATAATACAGTTATTCACTTGAAAGAATACACTATTGTTTCCCTTCTACTTAAACCAAATTCGCCGTACAGAACAATAGTAGAGAGTTCTATGCCCATTTATTTCTCTTCTTTATTGTTAAATTCATAATGTCAAATTATATACTCAATTTGAGTTATTTTTAATTATTTCTATATAGGTCACTGCTGTTGTTCAATATGTCGTTAATTTATCTAAAACAATGGAGTAAACAATTTAATTCAAGAAAATATATTAAATTTGACTCAAATTTAGTTTATTATTTACTAAATGCATACGTTAATATAGATGTTTACGTTGAAACTAACTACAGAAATGGATTGATTTATATTTTGATATAGAAATTAAAAATAATAAAATGTTGTAATTCATGAGATTGGATTGACATTGCTTTTTTAATATCTAACAATGTTCCAGAACTGTCAAGATAAAAAAAAACAAAAAAATTTCGCTACATACTCCATCCACTGTATGTTGATGGAAAAAACCTAGATTAGGTCATAGCAGTTGTTTGCGCTACTCTTATTAATATCTAAAGCAGAGTTGGAAAATCTGGATTTAAAAAAAAAAAACTCAATCCATTGGGTTTTATTGAAGTTTTTAAAGGGTTTTTTAAATAAAATTGATTATTTGATATTTTTTTCATGTAATATTTAATTTACGTTGTATTTATCATTATTTAATTAACATATTATATAAATAAAATTAATTATAGATAAATTGTAAAAATATTATAGTGATAAATTTTTAAATGTAAAAAAAACTTCTATATAATGAAAACTCAACAAAAATAGAAAATAAGAAATGTCAACATTTTAATACTAATCTAGAAAATAAAAATATTACAAAAATTGTAATATTACAAACATTTAAAATAAATGATTATCAAGGTTGTGAATATAAAATACTATACACATTTTTTCAAAAATTTGAAAAATTTTGCCAGTTGAAGATCATTTAAAAAAAATCTATAAATAGATTTCTTTTTAATATTATAAATAATGAAAAAAATTTCTAATAAATAATAAAGACATCATTTTAATAATTTAATATGATAAGTACTTTAAAACAATGTAGACATTTTTTGTACATAGAAATTGAAATTGAGCTTAACTGAAAAATATCTACATTATTTATGAATTTTTATTATGATATTCTACTTAGATACACATTGTATAAATTCAAAAGCTGAAGTTTTCTTTCAGTCACATTGTCTGAATTTTCAATATTCAGAATATTTGAATTTTTAGCCATAGTTGTATTCTACTCACATTTCTCTGAATTTCTAGCTATAGTTGTCTGAATATTTCTAATTTTAGTGTCTGAACATTTAAACACTTTTATCTGAATTTCTA
>NW_017259537.1:541404-545958 GCF_001594045.1 Atta colombica | reverse complement strand
AAGGAAATGTCTAAGCCAATATGCGATTAAGCCGCGCCGCGCGAATTCGTAGGACGGCCCACTTGAGTGGCGGCGGCGGCGGCGCGCAGGGAGAGGAAAGTAGCCTAGCACAGCCTGGCATGGCGGTTCTATGTTTCGCCGTATCGCGCCTACATTATCCAAAAATGTTATTTTGGCTTTTCCTTATGCATTTCTTATCATTATAATCGCGTTATTTACGATTAAATACGATTAAATACGTTTTAACACAATTATAGATATGTTGAGCGATGTAATTAATTAGAGAATTATGCAAAGCATATGCTGATCGTCGCGATACCTTTCCGCTTGCTTTATTATATGATGTTTCTATTTAATTACGCTTCGAGACACATTTCGTCGCGTCGTTTTATGCTATATTTAGTCGGAGTTTTATTTTTTGACATGTTAATGCATGTACACTGAAATTATAGTACAAGCTCGCATAGATAGTCGCTACATTAAAACTACAGTAAATCCAAATATATATATAATTTCATGTACAATGACGCATTTGACTGAGGTTTTTTTTCACATGTTTTTTACCGTTTAACAAGTTTAATTGTACATCATTAGAAACGTTCTTAAATTTTATTAATCTTTAATGTTCACTGATGAATAACATTTAAATTTTCTGTCACTAAAAAGATTATTTATGTATACGTTAATAAGATGTTTAAGTTTGTAGTAACTGAAAACTGAAATGTATTGAAAAACACTAATTGAAAATTGAGTGTTTTAGTTTATTTTCATTAAACTATCCAACAAATTTAATGCCCATATTCATTACATTAAAAAAATATGTAACTTACAAGGGACCCAACTGCTCCTCTCCGATTTTAATGAGCAGTATGTTATAGATAATAAATAATTTTTTATAATAAAAGTATTTAATCGTGCTAAACAACGCGATTTATAATGATAAGAAATGTATAAGGAAAACTTCAGCTAAAATAACATCTTTGGATAATGTAGGCGCGATGCAGCGAAACACATAGAACCGCCATGCCAGGCTGTGCTAGGCAACGAAGCGCTACTTCCCTCTTTCTGCGCGCTGCTATCGCCGTCGCTCGAGTGGGCCGTCCTATGAATTCGCGCGGCGCGGCTTAATCGCATATTGACTTAGACATTTCTTTTTCTAATTCGATAACTATAGCGAGTATCTCAAAATAGTATAAGAAATTTTGTTCCCTTTGATCCATTCTTCATCCCCAATGCTCATATTCATTTTATGAGACACCCTGATATATTGATAAAAATGAAAAAAAAATTTTTATATGATAATATTTGTCGACTAAAATCCATTCTATATAACATGGCATATATATATATATATATATATATATATAACATGTTATATAGAATGGATTTTAGTCGACAAATATTATCATATAAAAATTTTTTTTTCATTTTAAAAACTATGTTTTTTATTTCTTACATCAAAAACAACTTGCACAGAATGTCCCAGAATAAACATTTGTGTAAAATTTTAAATCAATCGCGAGCATGGATCATTCGGAATTACATCCCAATTCTAAAAAGATTTTGCAATGTATCATATGAAATATTATAACATCAAAGATTTTGTAATATGTCATATGAAATGTTTTAACAGGAATGTTTCTAAAATCTATCATATGCAATAAATTGAAACATAACAACGAACAGAACAAAAAATCATCATAATTTTAAAATGGCTCCGAAATGTTTTCTAAAAATTATTTTTTAATTAATCACGATTCAGTCTTATTTTAATGTTATTCTGATTTATTCTACTTTAATTGTGAAAAACTTTTGTACATGAATAATGATATTGTGTGGAAACTACAGGTGTAAGTGATTTTTTAATAATGATTATGTATATGTGCTTATAATATGATGCATATAATATAATGAATTAGTCAAAATAGTTGGCGATATATACAACTTTGCTTCCGCCGTTTTTTTTCCGAAATTCGAGGCTTTATTGTAAAAAATTGGTTATACATTTATGATTCAAAGTAGTATTGTCCATCGCTGGCCACTATTTTCTCCCACCTTTCGGGTAGTGTACGAATCCCGCGTCGAAAAAACTGGTCATCTTTTGAAGCTATCCACGAATCGATCCAATTTTTTACTTCTTCATAAGACCGAAAGTGCTGGTCAGCCAGGCCGTGTGCCATTGATCGAAACAAGTGATAGTCAGATGGAGCAACGTCTGGAGAATACGACGGATAGGGTAGGACTTCCCATTTCAACATTTCCAAGTATGTCTTGACTACTTTCGCAACATGGGGTCGAGCATGTCATACTGCAAAATCACTTTATCGTGTCTCTCGTTGTATTGCGGCCGTTTGTCTTTCAATGCTCGGCTCAAACGCATCAATTGCGTTCGATACCGATCGCCTGTGATTGTTTCAGTCGGTTTTAATAGTTCGTAATACACTACGCCGAGTTGGTCCCACCAAATACAGAGCATGACCTTGGACATCAAAATCACCGTTCTTGAAGCGTTGAAACCACTCACGACACGTTCTTTCACTAATAGCGGCCTCACCATAAGTATTTGAGAGGCATTCGCCTCAGCCGCAGATTTCTTCATATTGAAGCAAAAAATTAAAACCTCCTGTAAATGACGAGAATTTGGCTCGTAAACTGACATTTTCAATCGAGAATAACTTTATGATGCAGACACAAATCGACTAATGTTTCTATGGGGTTATGTTGACAGATGCCAAGTTTATTGTATGACGTCTATGATCTATTTATTTCGACCACCACTTACCGCTAAAGCCATCTATAGGAAAATGGCGGAAGCAAAGTTGTATACCTAATAATTACCATTTTTGAGAAATACCATATTTTAAGTTATTTTATTTCAATAAGTTCTGTAATCTCTAAACAGATCATAAAACTCTTAATAAATTTTAAGTACTTCAGAAATGAGATTTAAATTATTATATGTTTAATTGATTCTTAAACAATATTTCAATTTATTATGTCGACATAATAAATTTAAATAATATTTAAGTATCAATTAAATATCATATTTTTAGTACTAGAAATAGCTGAAATCTTCCGAAGTAACTCACAGCGCTTACAAAGCATTAATAAAGCGTTAAAAAAGCGTTATAATTGCTTTTTTTTAGCGCTAAATTTGCAGATATTTCACAACTTTTATGAAATATTTAACTTTTCAGTTGAAATATTTCTGAGATGTTTTGGAAAACTTTCAGTGCTGTATGGGATTTATTCCCGTATCTGTATCGCTAAATCGATAATTTAGAAATAGATGTAAGGATACTTTTCTCATTTTAACGATAATTTTCTCATAGGATAAAAAACTGATCCAATTACTCTGATTCATCCTTATGTACGTATACGCACACGCACACATATATATTCAAGGTGTCCATTCATGAATGTCCGGGCAAATATCCCACAATTGGTTGAAGTTACAAGAAAGTTTAATAAGAGAAATTTGTATGACTCCGAGTCGGTACAAAGTGCATGTAAAATTTTTTTTTTTACTTTTGGCTTTTTCGAGTTATGTAGATTACATAAGTATAGTTTTTTGAATCGATATCTATAATTTTTTTGCATATTAGGGAGCATTTGTAATCAAAATTATGTAATAAATTATGTAATAAATTATGTAATAAAATATTGCTGCTATACATCATTTACGAGATAATCGACATTTTAAATATTGAAGTAAATTGGATTCTAAGTAATTTTGAATGAGATTTGAAATAACAAAGAGAAGTCAAAGAAGAAAACAAATATTTTTATGAATTATTTATTAACCCATGGACGTACGTTTGTTTTCAATAAAATTGAATAGCACACTTCTCTTTCTCTACATCTGTACTTGATTGTACAACGTTGTTTTGTTAATGATCCTATTTGACGTAATTGATCTTCGACTCGAAATGTATAAATGTTTGGTATCTTTTGTTCTATATCCTTTGTTCTGAATATTTTGTTGATAAAATAATCGAGCTTCATTTTCATTACGCATACTTAAATGTCACATCTCGAACATATTATACTTTTCACTAATTGTAAACATTGTTATTTTTGTAATCTGAATATATTCAATAATATGAATATATTCATTAAAAAGACAATTGACGGATTGACTGACTAACAGATACTTCATTGAATTTGATACTTCATGCTAGACATACGTTTTTTACAAAACAAGCAGTCGCATATTTTAACGAGTTGAAGTGTGAAGTCCTGTTTGATATCGAATTCAAAATATTAGTCTAAATTTCATTTTTCAAATTGTGATAAAGAAAATCAATTTCTTAAGATTCTATACTTAAGATATCGATTATCTCGTAAACGATGCTTAGTAATAATTTTTTACTACATATTTTGATTGCAAATGCTTCCTACTATACAAATATGCAAACAAATTATAGATATCCATTTAAAAAAATCTATATAATTCAAAACCTATATAATTCAAAAAAGTCATAGAAAAAAAATTTTTACGTGCACTTTGTAATTGACTGGAGTCGTACAAATTTTTCTTATTAAACTTTCTTC
>NW_017259537.1:496477-541304 GCF_001594045.1 Atta colombica | reverse complement strand
GGTGGCATTAGTGAGCGTACAAAGCTACCCTGGGCACACTTTTTTTTATGTGTTTGACATCTGTCAACATTAACCAGTGCACATCATCAGCAATTTCATGCAACAACATAAATTTTTTTTTTCGTAATGTCGTTCATGTCTAGTTTTTGCTTAAAAAAAAGCATATGCGGGAAGCTTTGCATTTCTGTTTCAATTTGAAGAAATCGGTTGCCGAATCGCATCGAATGCTTGTGGAGGCTTTGTGGCGACAATGCTTTATCGGAAACAACGTGCAGAGATTGGTTTCGCCGGTTCAATGATGACAATTTTGACCTGAGTGACAAGAAGCATGAAAATCGGCTCAAGAAGGTTGAGGACTGTCAATTGCAGGCTCTTTTGGACGAGGACGATACCCAATCGCAAAACTGCTTGCCGAGTTGGGTGTTTCTCGCATCCATGCGGCTACATGCCATGGGGAAGGTTCAAAAGATCGGAAAATGGGTGCCGCATGAACTGAACGATAGGCAGATGGAGCGACGCCAAAACACATGCTAAATTCTGCTTGCCAGACAAAAAAGAAAGTCGTCCCTGCATCGGATTGTGACAGGCGATGAAAAGTGAATCTATTTTCAGAATCCTAAACGCAAGAAATCTTGGGTTGATTCCGCCCAACCATCAACATCTTCCTTAAGACCAAATCGCTTCGGACGGAAGACGATGCTGTGTGTTTGATAGAATCAGGAGGGTGTGATTTACTACGAGCTGTTAAAACCTGGTGAAACTGTTAATGCTCACCGCTACCACAACTGATCAAATTGCACCGTACTCTGCGTGAAAAAAAACCACATTATCGGAAAAGACATGACAAGCTGATTTTCCTCCACGACAACGCATCATCGCACACGTCAACAATAGTCCAAAACTACTTGAAGACACTCACTGGGAAGTGGTACCTCATCTCGCTTACTCACCAGACCTGGCACCTTCTGACTATCACCTGTTTTCGTCGATGGGCCACGCGCTCGCTGAACGGCACTTTGATTCTTACGAAGACGTCTGAAAATGGCTTGATGTGGTGAGTGGTTTGCCTCGAAAGATGAGGAATTTTTTTGGCGTGGTATACACAAATTGCCCGATAGATGGGAAAAATGTATAATTAGCGAGGGTAAGTACTTTGAATAAATTTGTTTTTGCTTCCTAGAAACAAAAAATGTGTTTTTCTGACTAAAAAACAGCGGATTTAAGCTTATACACCTATAATATATATTTATTTTATATATATAATAATTTATAAAAGATAATTTATAAAGTAAAAATATTGGATTAAAACCGAATCCTTAGGGGCGCACGACTTCTACGTAAAGCAACTTCCATCCCATCTCTCTCTTTGTTTATGGGCGCACAATTTTCATGTAAAGCGACCGTCATTTCGCTCTCTGCTTAAGGGACGCGCGACTTTCACGCGAAACGATTTCCAACCCCCTCCCCCCTCTCTTCCCTGTTTAAGATATGATATGATTTCCACATCAGGACTTCGGTTTTCGAAAGTTTATCAGCGCTTTAAAAGCGCTTTCAAAATCCACTATAAAAGCGCACTATTAACGCATACAATCAGCGCAAAATAAATACAGTTTTATAGCACATTTACAATACTTTTCACGTAACACAGTGCCTGCAAAGCGCTATGAAACGCTATGAAGCTACATTTATCCTGCGCTTTGCAGGTGTTGCTGCATGGAATTCTAGATAAAGTGAAAGAATTTGAGAAGATTGAAATAACAAAATGAGTGCAATTGTTTTATGAGAGTTTATTACAAACAATTACATGTAAATGACAATTTACATTTATAGATTTCTAACATGACAATTTATATATTCACATGAGATAATTTATTACTTTGAGATTTAATTATAATCTTCTCTGGCGGAAAAGATTTACGAAAAACTACATAGATTGAGACAAGATCTTAGAAATTATTAGTCTTTCATATATATTTGTAGTGGGAAATAGAGCGGCATTGTTTCTTTGAAAAACCTAGAAATCTTCGCTCTCAAACAATGCCATTCTATGTTCCTTTACGAATATTTACAAAAAAATCAAGAATTTTTAAGATCTTGTCTCAATTTATGTAGTTTTTCTGTATTTCATAAATATTTTTTTCCACCAGGAATGTAAATAATAACATATAAAACAAAAAAACTACAAAAATATTAACAAGATACTACAAAATACTACTACACTGAACCAAAACTGTACGCAAATACAATAAAATATTTATTGAAAAAATATTTATGAAAAAATAATGAAAATTGATCCAATGAATTCTCATAATTTAGGTTATAAAATTAATTTAGGTTATAAAACTATTATGAGAATTCATTGCAAGAATTAATACATACTTATATAAATAAATTCAGTTATTATATCAATGAATTAACTACTATTAAATCGGACATTGATTAACGATCATTCATTGGATCAAAAATAATTAAAAATTTTTTTCAGTACTCAAAATAATACTACTTGATTCAATACAACAAAAATTTGGAAGAATAATAAAGTTATTTGGCAAATGATAAAGTAAGAAGATGTAAAATTGATAATCGAAGATCACTATTCTGTTAGGAAAAAATAATGTTATCTTTAAAATGAATCTTTATCGAGCTCACGATATGATTACTTTTCGCTAAGTTTCCATTAGATGTAACGGGAAAAACGCCACGAACTTTTTCTCATACCTAATATTTTATAAAATTTGAAATAAATTTATTTTTTAATTATTTTATTATCAAATAAAGTTTTTTTAAATACCCAAAAAAAAATTTTATATATAATTAGATATAGATATAAATAGATATATAAAATATAATTTAAAATAATATTATATAATTTTATATAAAACATTTTTTTCCGAGATAATATCTACAAAATCTCGATGTTTCTGTGCTAAAAAAGCGCTTTTGAAGCGCTTTTCACACGCATAATTTTTTTGATCAGTTTGACTTGAAATCTGCCGAGTTATTCACATGCAATAAAAGTGCATAAATGATAGCAATTTTAGGAGGTGCATTCTAAAGAACTCTTTCCATGCGCTACGTGGGACTAAGCATATTTAATTAACATAGAAGAATGTTCATTTGACTCAACTTTTTGGCATGATGCTTCTAAGTATTGGAAATAATAATTGATTTAGACAATGCGTTCATTTAGCAAGGAAATTTATTATAGATCCGAGTAATTCAAGCCGATTCATCACTTCGTATCATTGAGAGAAGGAGAGAGGAGTAGAGTGAGAGAAAAGTTAAATATAACGCAAAATAAATATTTATATTTTTATTAATCCTGCCCGCACGCGGGTTACCAATTATTAACAGAGACATTAGAGACGACTCGAATGGATCGTCGCAAGATTTTAGAGACCTTCGAGGTCTGATAAGAGCAAAGACATAGAGAATGGACTGCTCGATCAAATCTAAGTAATATGGTCGACAAAAATGAAAGAGAAGGATCGTGAAAGACGACCAATCTTTATCTTTTTCCATTCCACAATATAATAAGAGAGAGAATGAGAGGGAGATACTTAGATAATCAGTATCACACAATCGAGCAGTCCATTCCCTATGCCTTCGGATGAGAAACAGTCATAGGGCGCATGGTTCGATGGCAAGGGGCGGTGGCGACCTTCGTAATACGCTGTTCGGTACTCAGTTCCTTATTCGAGGCTCTAGCACTGTGAGGGGGCGAGAGGTGCACTGATGGAGGGAGTCGCGAGTTCATAGTGGCAGGGATAACATGTATATGCAGTTTGCGAGTGTCTCTCTCTAATTCTTTGCCCTCTCATTTCTCTCTCGACAGTTCTGAAGAATCACTTGCTTGTGGCGGACGCGTCTCAGCTCGGGTGCTATAAGTTATTATATTTTTGAAAGTGTTGTCGACTTTGACTGATCATCGAAACATACATAGCCGTCTTGCGGTTTTGGACGACCCGTTCGTTCGTTCTGACGCGTCACGGCGTGACGATGCTGTAGATGCAGCCCGGTATTCGGGCAGGTTTCGCTGTTTTCGCGGGCATCACTTTTAATCTTTGTATCTCTTATATGATGTGATTTGTCCGTATCGACCTCCGCTTATTATTTCGAGAGATGGGAAGCATTAACCAAAGAAGAAGAACAAACCTCTACAGCACAAAAGTTGCAGCAATAATACATATTGTAGCAATATTGCAGCGTTATTGCAGTGATATTGCTGCAAATTCTGTGCTGTATGGGAAAGTTTAATATAAAAAATAAAGAGCTAATGAGCCAAGTTGATTGTTCTTGTTTATAATATTATTTAATATATAAATTAACGTTATTTAATATAAAAACAAACATTTCGATTTTTCACGTTTAGGATTATCCTCAATGTAAAAATATTAATGGTCACAAATTAAAAATAATAGTCACAAAATCGCATTATAATACTTTGATTTCATGCGCACGCCAGTTTAAATGTCTTAAACCTGATCTACAATTGCATAAACGTAGTTGTAGTTGTAAGCATTGACCAATCACACTTGAATACGAAGAGAATATCCAACTATGATTGATAAATTGTTACAACTACGATCACTTACAATTACGTTTACGCAATTGTAGATCAGGCTTTACTTCTATAAAGATATTGTAGACCATGATTGATTGTTAATGTCCGCTTTGATGATTTTCGTCTTATAATTTAAATGCTTAATAAGATGTCCAAATTATAACATTAGCTAAATTTAGAATTATAATACTAGCAAGAGTCTTCAAATATCATTTCTGATATGTTTCTCTAATTCTGGATAATGAGCCCTCTTTTATTAATGCTCGTTTTCATCAATATAGATTAATTTTAATCTCGGTTTACAACTTCTAATCTTTAGAATTGGTAAAAGACGAAGAGTAAATTTAATCTACATTGGTGGAAACGAGCATTAATAAAAGACGGTTCATTATCCAAAATTTGTATATGAAAATGGTTTTCAAAGAATCAATGATTAAAAATAATCGAAAAAGATATACTTTTTTTATTAATATTTAATTTGTGTTCTTTAATTCTGAGTTTGACAACAATTAAGCAGGTTATGCACCTAATCTGCTTGATTGTTGCCGAATTCAGTCCAGTTCAAGCTTCGCATCGGGTCACGGTTGTGTATGTAACTCGTTTCTTATTTCAAGTGATTTCGAGTTGAATAATTATCCGATACTAATTAAATAATAATAAACCGAATCGTTTGTAAATTGTTCTTCGTAAATCATTCGTGTAATATCGATTCGGATATCAATAAAGTATGTGAGTAAAGTGTAAATGTTACAGTGAAAGTGTTACAGTTCTTCAAATATTATGTATCTTTAAAAGAAAAACAAACTCTTTCATTATTTGATGTTTCATTATTTGATGTTAATTTGTCACATGGAAACTTGAAATGCCTTCGCATTGCTTTTCCACGGTCATGATCTTTATTCGTCAAGTTTTTACAATAGTATAAAAATAATGAATCTTTGTAAGGTAAATAGAGAGAGTGGGAAGAGAGAGAGAGAGAGAGAGAGAGAGAGAGAGAGAGAGAGAGAAAGAGAGAGAGAGAGTGCATGCGAACGTGCGTGCATGCTTTTATTATGTGAAACAGAATAACTCTATGTCCTTAGACAGCTGATCACAATGAGTGATCGCTTGCGTCAGACAGTCAGTACACCGCCCTTGCTTACCTTCTATTGCTTGTGTTCGCTAACTTTATCCTTTAATAATTCAAAAAGTAAGCATCGGATAAAATTTTCGTAAAGGAAAAATCATCTCAGAATTCAATTAGGAATACATCTTTACAAGCATACAGGGTTATTCTGAATCACCCTGTATATAGTCTTAATCAGAAAATTAAAATAACAACGTCATAATTAATATAAAATAAAATTCTTTAATAAATAAAAATTAAATTATATATGAAGATGTAAAATTAGTCAAGAAATAAAATTATATGTGAGATGAATTCTTTTAAATTTCTCCAAACTTGTCCTTTTTCTAAAAGAAATACAAAAATTCCTATTATCTAATTTTCTAATTAGTGTTAAATTATTTTTCATACAAATTACTGTATAAGAGAAAAAAGAAAAAAATTGTATAATTATATAAAAGGGAGAAAGATGAATACATGTATAGACATGTATTTCGTACATAATTATATACCATATTTATACATGATTCTTTATATTTACATATATTTCTACGTGTTCATATATAATACATTTTTTTTTGGATAAGAAGTATAATGAACAAAATATGTGTACAAAGAAACTTATTTAACCATGATATTTATAAAGATATACATAAAATGCCATTCCCATAAATTTGTCTGGCTAAATAATAATTAATGACTTTTGCTTATAAAAAAACTAATAAATGAATATGATAAATAAAAATATGCTTACAATTACCATAAGATTACAATTAGACAATGTAATTCAAAAGAGCTAAAAGAACATGTCATTTATTCGTCTTTACAGATAGAAGATTTATGAAACTGATACGAATTGACGCCCAACTTTATCAAAAATAAAAATTAATACCGTATCGTATTTCGTTTTTAACGGTTTGTATCAACCATTATTTCGTTTATACCTCAAATAGTTAAACAAAAAGTGAAAAATAAAAAATGGCGCGCAACTTTAAGATTTTTTAATATCATTTATGCCATTCGAAAAGAAATCTTTTGTATCCGTTTGTATCAGGTATGTAAATATGAAACCGGAATTTTTTAATAGAAAATACACGTTTATTGCATGAAAATGATAAAAAATATTTTGTTCGAAGTATTGCCCATCGGTAGCTATACATTTTTTTCATCTGTTTGACAATTTGTGGATGCCACGTCAAAAAAATTGTTGCTCTTTTGAGCCAAACCAGTCATCTAGCCATTTTCGTACATCTTCATAAGAAGTGAAGCGCTGCTGAGCAAGTACGTGTCTCATCAATACAAATAAGTGATAATCAGACGGAGCAAAATCTGAGTAAGCCGCATGCGAAAGTATTTCCCAACCAATCGTTTCCTTGATCAATTTTGCTGTGTGTGATGGTGCATTATCATGAAGCAAAATCACTTTGTGTTGCCTTTTTTGATATTCCGATCATTTTTCACACAAAGCTTGATTCAAATTGATCATTTGTTATCAGTAGCGTTCAGTATTACGGTTTCACCAGGTTTTAGCAGCTCATAATAGATTACACCTTTCTGATCCCACCAAACACAGAGCATTGTCTTCCGTCCATAACGATTTGGCTTGCAGTCGATGTCGATGGTTCGCCTGGAGTTACCCATGATCTTTTACGCTTAGGATTCTCAAAATATATCCACTTTTCATCGCCAGTCATGGAGAAATAACTTCTTTTTGTACCTGACGAGCAACATTTCGCAAGTAGTTTTTCGGTTTTCCTACTATCTTTCATTCAGTTCATGTAGAACCCATTTTCCCATCTTCTGGATCTTTCCCATGGATTTCAAACGTATGGAGACGGTTTCTCGTGTCACATTCAATTGATCCGCGAGTTGTTGTTGAGTTTGAGCGTCATCCTTATCCAAATGCTTGCAATTCGCTGTCTTCAAACTTTTTCGGTGGTTTTCCACATTCTTCGTTTCTCACATCAAAATCGCCACTTTTGAATTTTTTAAACCACTCAAAGCACTGTGATTTACCAAAAGCATACTCACCGTAAGCTTCGACAAGCATTTGATGCGATTCTGCAGCAGTTTTCTTCAAATGGTAACAGAAAATCAATGTCCGCAAATCGTAGTTGCCAGGCACAAAATTCGACATGTTCAACGCTATTACAAACTATAATGTTGTATGAAACTTGTATTGTTGTGAGTTGAAAATCTTTGTCAGATGTCAAAACAAGGAAATGCTGTCTGATGGCAATTATATTGACAGTTATGGCCATCTATTGGTAAATTCCGGTTTCATATTGACATACCCTCTTTTATTTTTGTTTGAAAAACTGTATCTCTGAACCCTTTACAAACGAAAATAAAAAAAGATACAAACAATTCTCTTTCGAATGCCATTAGTCTCATTTCAATGTTTTTTAAAATGACCGACTTTCCCTCTTGGCGCATTTCCGAAATTTTGAAAAATGCTGTATCTTCGAACCTTTTGAGGTACAAATAAAAATAAAAAAAAAATACAAACGGATACAAACAATTCTATTTCGAATGCCGTTGGTTGCAATTGGTTATTTTAAAATGGCTCTCTCTCATCTCGAAAATTTAAAAAAATACTGTATCTCCGAACCCTTTAAGGTACAAACGAAAATAAAAGAGGTAGAAACAGGTACAAACGATTCTTTTTCAAATGACATAAATGATATTAAAAAATTTTAAAGTTGCGCGCTGGCCATTTTTTATTTTTCACTTTCTGTTTAATCTATTTGAGGTACAAACCAATACAAACGAAGTACAAACGCGCTATGGTATTAATTTTTATTTTTAATAAAAATTGGACAGAATCAGTATTTATGAATATGATAAAATTACAGACGTCTTTACAGACTAGAAGATTTATGAATATAATATTAGGTGTATAAATGTTTCCGCCGTTTTTTTTCCGAAATTCGAGGCTTTATTGTAAAAAACTGGTTATACATTTATGATTCAAAGTATTGTCCATCGCTAGCCACTACTTTCCCATCTTTCGGGTAGCGTACGAATCCCGCGTCGAAAAAACTGGTCATCTTTTGAGGCTATCCACCAATCGATCCAATTTTTTACTTCTTCATAAGACCGGAAGTGCTGGTCAGCCAGGCCGTGTGCCATTGAAACAAATGATAGTCAGAGGAAGCAACGTTTGGAGAATACGGCGGGGGGAGGAGGACTTCCCCTTTCAACGTTTCCAAGTATGTCTTGACCACTTTCGCAATATGGGATCGAGCATTGTCATGCTTCAAAATCACTTTATCGTGTCTCTCGTTGTATTGCAGCCGTTTGCCTTTCAATGCTCGGCTCAAACGCATCAATTGCGTTCGATACCGATCGCCTGTGATTGTTTCAGTCGGTTTTAATAGTTCATAATACACTACGCCGAGCTGGTCCCACCAAATACAGAGCATGACCTTGGAGCCGTGAATATTCGGTTTGGCCGTCGACGTGGAAGCATGGCCAGGAACTCCCCATGATTTTCTGCGCTTGGGATTATCGTAATGAACCCATTTTTCGTCCCCAGTCACAATGCGATGCAGAAATCCTTTCCGTCTTTGCCTTTCAAACAGTTGTTCACAAGCAAATAAACGCCGTTCGACATCTCTCGGTTTCAATTCGTACGACACCCAATATCCTTACTTCTGAATCATTCCTATGGCTTTGAGGCTTTTGAAATGGCTTGTTGAGTCACTCCCAATGATCCAATGCCGTGCCAATTCTTCTTGATTTTGAGTCTTGCTCAAGTAATACCTCCAATTCTGCATCTTCGAAAACCTTCTCTCTTCCGCCGTTATGCCGGTCTTCGACGTCAAAATTACCGTTCTTGAAACGTTGAAACCATTCACGACACGTTCTTTCACTAATAGCGGCCTCACCATAAGTATTTGAGAGCATTTGATGAGCTTCAGCCGCAGATTTCTTCATATTGAAGCAAAAAATTAAAACCTCCCGCAAATGACAAGAATTTGACTCGTAAACTGACATTTTCAATCGAGAATAACTTTATGATGCAGACACAAATCGACTAATGTTTCTATGGGGTTATGTTGACAGATGCCCAAGTTTATTGTATGACGTCTATGATCTATTTATTTCGACCACCACTTACCACTAAAGCCATCTATAGGAAAACGGCGGAAGCAAAGTTGTACACCTAATAATAAAATTACTTAGACAATATACAATAAATTTTAAGCGATATAAAAGTGATTTCACTAATCTGTTCAAGGTCAATAATTTAAAAAACGAGCAATATTGTTAAGTAGATAGTAAATTTACAATTAAATTTATTAAATTACATATATATATTCAAAATGGGATGTTTCAAACTTTATTGAGCTCTCTTCAGCCGATGGAATGAAAATTCGTAGTGCATGGACAAATATAACAAAGCGGTGTATGTTACTTTCCTTTTTTTACATGATATTAGACGTTTCTTTTCGATTGAACCATGATTTGTGTGATCCGTTTAGTTACAAAATCAATTAAGACTCCTGAATATTCAATCAAGAACTCTGCGTTGATGGTGACATAGAATCAGATGGCGATCTGGCGAAACCGGTACCACACACTCAAGCACGAACCCATGTCCGTATGCTCGTCTTCAATGCCGAGAATGAATGAGACAGCGAGTTTCTTCTTACACTAGTCGCTTGTTTCGAGCGAAAATGCTTTCTCGGCAATCTCGGCCTCTCAGCAGTCCTCGGCATCAATAAAGAGCGAGGAGCATTTTTAAATAACATATAAGTTTTAATAAATTGTAATAATAGTGCTTCCTATTAATGAAGAGTATAAATAATGTTAAAACGCAATAGTTCACGAGATATTTAATTATGTTTATGATTTTTCATGCGCGTTATATACTTCCTTCATAAATTCGAGCAGCAAGAATAGTTCAATAGAAGTAGAATTTTACCGGACAAAAAATTATAAACCAGCATTTCTCTTCGAAAATCTTCGAAAAAAAAATGCGAATGTTTAAAAAATTTTCATGGACTATTCTGAGACGTCCAAAGCATACTGTGTATGGATATCGTCTGAGTGTAAAATATTTCCAGAGATGTAAAATTTTCGAATTCGGAATTAAAAAGGATCCGCAAATATTGGAAGCAATCCAAGAAGTCGAGACACCGAGAAAGGAGTACAGTTCCGGGGAACCTCAAGATTCAACGATACAAAGCGATCCTCCACAAAATGATCTCAACACGTCTCTGCATGACATCGAAGAGCATGGTGAAATAAATGATACTCATGCGAACAATATATTTGATGATGCGCTCCCGGAAGACCGCGTATAGTTAGGCAAACCGGGTAGATCTATGAAAATATATATAGTTCCAGTCGTGAACAATGCGCATGAATCCAAGATCTCAAGCGACATCAGTAATGAGTAAGAGTAAGCTCAAAAGTAGCATGACGCCGAGTTTGCGATAAATGCACACTAGATTCCAATGAGCGATTTCTGAATTTGAAAAGGAAAAATGGCATGACGCCATATTTTGTTGAAATTAAGAGCTTCAATTCAAAATGATATTTGCAAGGCCAAAAGAGGTGATCAAATGTCGGACAGTGCTACAGAACAAATATACAGCCGATGGAAGTCTGGATCGTAGAAAGGCACGTATCGTAGAGGATTCGCGTCCTGGTATCGACTTCTTCGAGACTTTTGTCTCCGTTGCACATCTCGGTTTCTTTTTAATGGTGACTTTGGCAGCGATTCGATTTAAACGTATCACAGCTTGATATCGAAATTATTTATCTGAAGAATTGACACAGAGATCTTTATGGAGAAACCGGAATTATTAAATGAAATGCTAAAAAGGATCGAAATAGAAGAAGAGAACTGTGAAGTATCTGAACGAGCTCGCTACCTGCTGAAGAGGGCCGGATACCGTGTGTAAACTAAATAAAGCTCTTTATGAACTACGTCAATCCGCTAGGCGTTGGCACGTCGAACTTGACAGAAAGCTGCAAATTTTCTCCTATGACTGCAGATCCATGTCTTTATGTAAACTAACTTTTGTCCTTATATACGATATTTTAATTTTTTCCAGTGATAGACAGAAAGAGGCGGAGATTAAAGAGACTCTAGGGCGCTCATTCGCGATAAAAGACCTTGACGAAGCAAAGCATTGTTTGGGCTTTGAGATACGACGCATATAGTGCATACACTTTTCTCAAAGGAGCTGCGTGCAGAAAATCTTGAACAGATTTGGCATGAACGAGAGTAAACCTGTGAACACACCTCTATCCGTCATTGGATCAAAGTTAAAGGACACGGAAGCGCAGGACGAATTCGAAGAAAAACCTCCGTACAGAGAGTTGATCGGATCATTGATATACACTGCTTTAGGTAATATAGATATCACATGCTGTGAGTGTACTAGAATAGTACTAGGATAGATTCAACTGCTATTTCGGTAAAAGTCATTGGATGGCAGCAAAGCGCGTACTGCGCTATTTAAAAGCATATAATGAATTACTCGTTTTTAAAAAGGAGAAACTATCACTGCGAGGTTTCGTGGATGCAAACTGTGGAAACTGCATCATAGACAGATGTTCCTAGGGACAGGAACAGCATTTACGTAATGGAACTGCAATAACGTGGGAATCTCATAAGCAAAAGACGGTTGCGCTTTCTTCTCAAGAGAGTAGAAGCGGAATATATGGCAACATCAGATGCAGCTAAAGAAGCTCTGTACCTCATAAGATTGCTCAGCGAGCTCGAGTGTTTGAGTCTGATTACCATTACAATCTATAACTGGCACGAATCCTATTTATCACTCAAGATCGAAATAACACATATCGATATAAAACATCACTTCATTAGAGAAGTTCTGAGAAGTCATCCGGTGAACCTAGTCTACCTACAGAAGAAATGATCTCGAATATTCTACATCATTGCCATTGGTTAAACATTTATATTGTTCGGCGGATTTAGAATTATCTTTAAGCAAATAATATTCGGACTCAAATTAAGAGAGAGTGTTAGAGATAATCAATTATCGCTCTCATTGGCTTAGTAGTTTTGTTATTGCTCGATGCGCCCTCAGTGCCAATCCACAATACTTTCCATTTTTTATTTTTCATGACATTCTGTTCTACATCATACGAAAACGCTCACATGACATAGCGTCTTAAGAGAATATGTATATCTCGTACTACTTTGAACATTCGTTCTGAATATATTGTATTAATCCACGTTCCTTAAAGTTTACTTGTGCTCGAGATCTTGTGCTATTCACATGCCTAATATGCTAAGTACCCTGCTGCATCATTATTGCTTCGAATTTATTATGAAGAGTGTATATCAATCTTTTTGAAACATTTAGTATACTTTATTATTTAACTGGAAATTTACAAACATTTTTTATCTTTTAATATATTAGGTGTACAACTTTACTTCCGCCGTTTTCCTATAGATGGCTTTAGCGGTAAGTGGTAGTCGAAATAAATAGATCATAGACGTCATACAATAAACTTGGGCATCTGTCAACATAACCCCATAGAAACATTAGTCGATTTGTGTCTGCATCATAAAGTTATTCTCGATTGAAAATGTCAGTTTACGAGCCAAATTCTCGTCCTTTGCGGGAGGTTTTAATTTTTTGCTTCAATATGAAGAAAGCTGCGGCTGAGGCTCATCGAATGCTCTCAAATGCTTATGGTGAGGCCGCTATTAGTGAAAGAACGTGTCGTGAGTGGTTTCAACGCTTCAAGAACGGCGATTTTAACGTCGAAGACCGGCATAGCGGTGGAAGAGAGAAGGTTTTCGAAGATGCAGAATTGGAGGCATTACTTGAGCAAGACTCATGTCAAAATCAAGAAGAATTGGTACGATCATTGGGAGTGACTCAACAAGCCATTTCAAAACGCCTCAAAGCCATGGGAATGATTCAGAAGCAAGGAAATTGGGTGCTGTACGAATTGAAGCCGAGAGATGTTGAACGGCGTTTGTTTGCTTATGAACAGCTGCTTGAAAGGCTGCTTGAAAGACGGAAGGGATTTCTGCATCGCATTGTGACGAAAAATGGGTTCATTACGATAATCCCAAGCGCAGAAAATCATGGGGAGTTCCCGGCCATGCTTCCACGTCGACGGCCAAACCGAATATTCACGGCTCCAAGGTCATGCTCTGTATTTGGTGGGACCAGCTCGGCGTAGTGTATTATGAACTATTAAAACCGCCTGAAACAATCACAGGCGATCGGTATCGAACGCAATTGATGCATTTGAGCCGAACATTGAAAGACAAATGGCCGCAATACAACGAGAGACACGATAAAGTGATTTTGCAGCATGACAATGCTCCATGTTGCGAAAGTGATCAAGACATACTTGGAAACGTTGAAATGGGAAGTCCTACCCCACCCGCCGTATTCTCCAGACGTTGCTCCGTCTGACTCACTTGTTTCGATCAATGGCACACGGTCTGGCTGACCAGCACTTCCGGTCTTATGAAGAAGTAAAAAATTGGATCAATTCGTGGATAGCCTCAAAAGATGACCAGTTTTTTCGACGCGGGATTCGTACGCTATCCGAAAAATGGGAGAATAGTGGCCAGCGATGGACAATACTTTGAATCATAAATGTATAAACAGTTTTTTACAATAAAGCCTCGAATTTCGGAAAAAAACGGCGGAAGCAAAATTGTACACCTAATATCTTTCAATATTATTGTCCCCAATAGCCAAATCTGCGGAGATAGATTTTGAGCAGAGCCTACTATCAATTTTTGATTGCAGAAAGGCAACAAACTGTAGACAGAGTTTGCACTATCAAACAATGTCAGTAAATTGTTGTCAAAAATATGACAAAGCCTGCTCACATACTATGCCAGCAAATTGAATAAAAACCGAACAGCGTCTGCTGTATAACCTGCAGATTGCGAGCAGAAACTGAGGAGAACCTGCTAACATAAGATCTGTTGACGGCAGCAGAAATCGAGCAAGATCTGCCATTGGCATCGCCGCGAGATGGACTTGCTTCTCATAAGAAGAAAACGTATAGGAGTCCTATAAAAATTAGTATATGCAAATCTCCTAAAAATTCTCAAGCCCTTTCAGAGTGTGTTTTCTGAATCTCCGAACATTTTTTTGACTATTTTATAACTTTTTCATGTATATTTTGAAATGTGAAGGTAATCAATAATATTTTAGCTAAATAAAACTATATTGATTGTTTCCAGTTTTCACACAAGTATATATAAATATATAATTATGTATCATTATATTGTATATATGTACACAAAAGTATATACACAAAAATTTCTTATAAAAAATCAGGTCAATTTAAATAAAAATAACAGATCTTGCTCGGTTTTTGCTGCCAATCTGCTATCAAGTTATATCAACAGACTCTGCTCAATTTCTGCTCACAACCTGCTATAAAATTCTATCAGCAGGTTCTGTTTGATTTCTGCTACCAATGTTTGCATAGAATGTTAACAGGTTTTATCGTCAGAAGCAGAATGCGACATCAGTTGCAAAAAAATGTTTTTCTAAATCTTTAATTATATAGTAAAGTATACTAAATATTTCAAAAAGATTGATATATTGATTTTCAATATATGCTTCATAATAAATTCCTAAATATTGATGAACTTTTATATATTTATATAATTTTCCCCTTTTACAAACGCAGCATAAAGCCACGCTTGTTCTAGTAATATTATATTTCAATAGTTATTATTGTATATTTCATTTTTTGTATCGCTAGATTCGCTCAATTGATTGAAGATACGTTTTCGTTAACGCTGGCTATACAAATAGCGTTAAATACAATAATGATCAGCCTTACCTTGTTACAAGTATGTATTTTTATCTTATTGTTACAAGTATTTTATTTTTTGTCAAAAATTTATTCAGCATGTCTTTCGTCATTGTTAATAATACATATTGCCCCTGTGAAAAAACATCTCTGAAAATTTTGCTGCAAATGTCTAAAAACGTTTTTCAGGAATTTTCAGTAATATTCAAAGATTTTCTCAAGAAAATTCAAGGATTAACGAATTTTCTGAAAATCATTTCTAAAACTATCTAAATTTCGCTAAAATTCAGAAATTCAGTTATGTCTCTAGAAATAGAATTTTTATGATTTTTCAGAGACTTTTAGCAAATTCTGTGAAAATAATTCCCAATGTCTGAAAGTTCATGAATTTCGTTGAAATTCAATAATATTTCTAAAGATAGAATTTTCATAGTTTCTCACTTTTCAGAGACTTTCAGCAAATTCTCTGAAAATCATTTCCAAGTCAAGTATCTAAAAGTTTCTGAATTTCATTAAAACTCGGAAATTCAGTAATGTTTGTGAAGATAAAACTTTCATGATTTCTCACTTTTTAGAGACTTTCAATAAATTCTCTGAAAATAATTTCCAAGAAAGTCCTTGAATTTTATTAAAATTCGAGAATTTCAGTAAAATCTTTAAAGATAAAATTTTCAAATTTCTCAAAGGCTTTCAGTGATTTTTATGAAAATTATTTTTAAGGGTCTGAAAGTCCCTGAATTTCACGGAAATTCAGTGAGATGCCTCTGAAACTTAAATAGACAATAAATAATACATGTATCAATTGAAGAAGTGACATAGCACGTAACGCAGGAAACTCATAATCGAGAGGTCCCAGAGCATCTATTATATGAAACAAGTTATATTTCAAAACGAAATGGATTCCGATTAGAATTATTCCGTTTTCTCTAAAAAAATAATATAAATCTAAAAAATAATTGAATAATTCGGAATCTATTCCAAATAATTTCATGTTTGATATGTAACCAGGTTCAAATAACATAAGTAAGTATGTTTTTCAAAATAATTTCAAATAAAATCATTACATCTTATAATCATTTGTAAAAAAATCATTATATCTTGTATAAAACAACTTCTGTTAAAAAAAGAAATAAAATTTATAAATCTTAAAATAAGAATTTTTTTTCAAGTATCGCATTGAAAATCTCTGAAAATCTTTGACAAATTCTAAAAGTTTATGAATATATTGTAAAAAATTTTATGAAAATCTTTAAAATATTTTGATAAATCTGTGAAATTATACTGAAAAATTCTCTGAAAACTTTGCAACATACCCAAAAATATGGACATTTTCAAGAAATTTTCAGACTTTTTAGAGAAATTTTCAAAAAAATTCAGAGATATTTTTTCACCAGATGCACTTAATAAAATTGAAAGAAACAGTATGTGCGAGAGGAATTAAAATATATTTTTCGTATTGGAGATCACACAACAGCAAGTCGATATTTTAGAAATGATACGGTATGTGATGTATGTCATTGGTCAATTGATCCATCTCTTCTGCCTCAGTTTCGAGGGACAAAAGCTGATAGATCACAGTCTTCAAGTCCGCAATAAGATGTAAGACCTATGCTTTTGTGATAATATTTCATTTATTGGAATTTATTTAGTGTATAGTTACATTGCAGTTACAAAAGTCTTTGGTACGAAATATCCCCCAAATCGCAAAGAATGCTTCTGTTTGTAATGCAAAAGAGTCTTCGATCTATTTTCTTAAGCGCTGGCAAGGTCTATACTTTTTCAATGGAAAATTTCACCATGGTAAAATTAAACATATAATAAAGAATATAAAAATGTCGTAAAATAATCTATATAAGTTTATTATCTATATAAGTTTATTATATCATATGTTTTAAGATCGTGCAAACATCAATGTCGTACTTTACCGTACTCTCGTCTTTGGAATAATTAAACAACAGTCAATATCCAAATGTTAGTCCTGCAACAGTTTATCCGCAAAAATATAAACCATAATTTTTGTGTAACGTCAAAACATAATTGTTGTACCCATTTGTGCGTAAGTAATGTTTATGTTTATGTAATTGTTGTAATGAATTTTTTTATCATTCGCGTATTTCCATGTATTGTACTTGAAAACAAACAAAAATTACATTACAAGACAAAATATGACTTTGTATAAACATAACTTTGAGACATAATGAAAGAATAAACATACAAAAATTATTGAATTTCAATTATAAGATTTAATATAATAATTTAGAAAAACTATAATCTTTATGTAACGCAATATAAACGGATTTACCGGTACAATTTTGCAATACGATACAAGATATACATACTTATTTATTGTTATTACAAAAAAAACATAAAGTATAATTGTTCTTCCCTCACGACCATCTAAAGTATCTGCAATGTTCTCTAAGATAGTTTTGCTATTTAATTCGTCAAAGATAGATCTTAAATTTTAACAAATTCTCCGCTGTCATTGCTAAGGATGCAATTGTATACAATAAAGTTTGTACGTTATTTTGTCAATTTTTTTATTAAGAAAAATAAAAAAATAGAGATTGACGTAGTTAAAACATCACTATCTGTATGAAAGACTGAAGAGTTTTCATAAAAATTCTACAATCGATACATATGTTTCATACGCGGGAGGGAATTCGCAAAAAGAATTCGTGAAATATACTTGTCAATAGGACATCTATATAAATGTGCCCTATCCTATAAGAGTTACATGTCACTTTTTACTGTGCTGTGACATACTACAATTACTATGCAAAATCGTTATAAGTCTATAACGTTTGTAAAATTATTATGTACGTTTGAGATCTCAGACAACTTTTCAGGGATAGGAATTCAAGGACTTTGACATATTTTAAATCAGTCTGTGCAAGATCAGAGACGAAGTATCGCGAACTATGGATACTGTTACTCGAAATAATTATTATGATATTGTTAAAAGAATATCATCTTTGGCCGGTCAGTGGCCTTATCAAAGCCCAAAGACGAGATTGCTCTGTGTCAGCTTGATGACTTTGAGTACATTTTCCATAAATGTTCCACAAGTAACACTTTTTATATATAAAATTATTTTTAAGAAGAGATTTATATTGAGTATGTATAGAAATTTTTAGTTCGCTTAAATGATATACTTTCAGATAGCTAAATTTATAACATGTAACAAAGACTTGCCATGTATTTTTGAAACTATGACATCACTTATGTTAGCAACCATGAGTTTGGTGAAACTATACACGTGCTATCTTAATCGCTACAAAGTATAGTATAATGCTGTGTACATATAAAGTGTTTTAGTTTAGTAGTCGACGTGTTTCTTGAACAAATGGAATTAAATACCTCACTTTTACTTGCGAAAATTTTTCAATTTTTTCATTATTATGCATCTTTGATATAATACATGAAAAATCCAATCGATATTTAAGGGGATGTTGGAGTGATCAAATTGTCGGAATTGTTGCAGATTGATATAAATATCGGAATTTACTGAACAAAATCAAAAACTCTTTTATAGGATTAAAGTAGACGCAAAATTTGATAGTGCTGAAAAAAAAAGTTAAAAATTTACAATATATTATTAGGACTGTATATATGTAATAATACAAATTATAGAAATCAATGCTTTAAACGGTCTAGCTAGATCTTAAATGCTTGTATGATTCTGTATGAATTTATATACTACGTAGTCTTTTGAAACGCATACAGAAATGATCTTTCGGTTTTGAAACGCTAACTCCACTAAACTCTCTCAATAATATTGTTAAATTGACCAACAATTTAATAATTTAATGTTCTTTTGCATCTTCGAACAATCTTAATAATATTAAGTGATATAAAATAATTAATTTTTATTGCGAAAAATATTACCTGACCGGGAGTTGAATCTCTTGCTTTTCGGGGAGCGTCCTAAGCCTTTAGATCATCGAGGCCTTAACCCAATAAGAAATGGATATCAAATTGACATTAATTCTACATCGATTTGATGCTTTCGACATCGAATCGATATTGATTCTGAATTTATATACTACATATTTATATACTACATATGTAGGCTTTTAAAATGCGCGTTAGTAGTTTAATAGAATTCGCGATTCAAGACTAAAAATCATTTGCATGTTTCAAAAGATTATATATGTAGTATATAAAAATTCCCAGAGTCATACAAGCATTTAAGATTCATTTAAAGCATTAAAAACTTACATTTTTTTCAACTTGTCATGTGACGTAGATATTTCCAAAAGTTTTGTAGCTTGTATGGAGTACCAAACGACAGTGCAGCACTCGTATTACGTGCACAAACAATATTGAGTTTATGAAACTATTCAGCAAATATAAAAAATATAATAATATAACATGGAAGTACAAATAATATAACAGATATTATACTCTATTATAATTATATAACTTTATTTTATATATATAATATTAGATCGGGAAAAAGTTTTTTCGTATTTAAAAAAAATATTTTGCAAAAGTTTTTCATTTGTTGCGAAATTTTATTATATATATATACAATTATATCATTCGCTAGAGCAAAATTTCAGCTTTAAGAATCTGTTTTTTAAATTACGGTATAATGATTTTTATCGCAGCAACCAAAATCAGAATGCTCCTTTACTTATCTCGCGAATTACTCAGGAACAAAAAATCATAGCAACATTTTTAAAAAATGATTTTATAGGAAAAGCTTCAAGCATTCACGGTAGGTAGTCAAAAATTTTCGTGAATTTTTTTGGACACGTAAGAGATCTCCAAAATGAAAAGAAAATTTTTCATCTCTTTAGCTTATTTTAGCTCGTAGTTTTTTAAATGTAAAAAGTACCAAACTCACAGAAACTAAAAAAATATAGTAACCTTTCGAAAATAGAGATTTCAAGCTTTAAAATCCTTTTTTTAAATTTAAATTTCATTTGATGAAGATATTGTATATAATTTTGAATTAAAAAATACGAAGAAACTTTTTCTTCGACCCAATATAACCGAGTTATGAAATTATTACATTGTTTCGTTATTTATATGTTTTTATTTATTTATATGTATTTATATGTAAACGAATAACAATACAACAATACTCCGTTGCGTGTTATATAACTATTTCACTGATATATAAATGCTATATAATTTCAATTATAATTCTAATCTCGCGGTCTCTATCAGCGGCGTCGCGAAGCTCTGTGCCTATCGAACGCGACAAGCGTAACAATTTGTACTTGAATGAGAATTTATGGACAAATGAATATTACTTGTGATATAGAAGAATATATTACTAATGAATTCAGTTATTTGCATTACAAATTATTAAATATCAATGCATACTAAAAGCTATGTTACATGGAATTAATGAAGTTAAATGTAAAAGTGATAATTGGTAAGTTTAGCCTCCATGTCTCCGATATTGATGAAATTCATTTGACGCGTAGGATCATGCAAAACATTTTTGCACGAAATGAACGAATTTGAACAAATAACGTATCTCACTCTGTTCCGTGGACCGAGATATTAATCGTGATGACTATTTCAGGTTAGGAAATCTATCATTCATGGCATAGAGATAGACGTGAGAAATGAGAACATGTAAGTGAGACTATAATAATATTTTCTGCTCCAGAATTACATTAATTTTTTGCTTTAAAAACACAAATTTTCTGCTTCAAAAACACAAATTCTGTGTTTTAAAAATCTTGGTAACAAAGTGCAAAAATAGATTTTGAGCAGAGCTTGCTACCAATTTTTGATTGCAGAAAAGCAATAAATTGTGAGTGTTTGTATTGTCTGACATTGTCAGGAAATTACTGTCAGAAATATGACAAAGCCTTAGATATATTTAATTGCCAGCAGATTGATAGTAGAAACTGATAGCGAATTCGGCAAACCGCATTAGTGTACAATGAGTGCGAACTTTTTCATAGGTTTATGCACACTCAATGCATTAAATCGTATTCAGCAATGAAAATTGATCCAGTGCTGAATTTATATTCGGACCAACCGAATGAACTCAACGAGTTCAAGAAATATTGCACTGATATTTCTGACAGTATAATTTGACATAGCACTAAAGTGGTTCTGTACTATATCGCAGCACTAGAAGAATCAAAGCATATGTGCCGAATTCGCCATTAATAAAGTCTTGTATAACCGGTAGATTGAGAGTAAGACTTAATTCAAGCAAATTCTGCTCGATTTCTGACATCAATTTGCTGGCATAGTCCGTCAGCAGGCTTTGTCGACAAATTCATAGCCAAATGCGGACACAGATGATTAGTTTTGTAGTCAAAATCTGATCGAGTTTCTTGTCAATTTGACTCCAAACTGCTAACATTTTGCAACATACTATATAAATTATTTTTTTATGTAATTTTTATGTAATTTTTGTTTTTACAACAGAAAATTTGTTTTGATTAGATATTTATCTGCTTTAAAAACACAAATTTTCTTTCATAAAAACAAAAATTATATAAAAAATAATTTGTGCATGATGTTTTTAAAACAGAAAATTTGTGTTTTTAAAAGGATGCTGGACTGACGGTCGAACTTGATCGAGGTCGATCGAGGTTGATAGTACATTTTTTGAATTCCAAATTCAATAGTGACATCTTTCATTCATTTCTTATACTTATTATATGTCGTTGTGTCTCCCTCAAATGCATTCATCCTTACCTAACATATTGCAACACTATCTTTTAGAAGATCGAACCTACTGCTAGAGTCTTCGTTCAGTATTCGTATACACATCATTTGCAGATCGATATAAATCTTTCTTTTTAAACAATAAATAATAAGAAGGAGCTACAAGTCAGATTTTTATGTATTTCAAATTCTCAGAACATACATTTCGACCTTATTATGTCATTCTCAGTGTAAAGAAATTAAACGCAAATTTGACAAAATTAATAAAACGTTTAAATATAAATTATATAATTTACAGTTACGATAAAAGTTGGTAGAATTTCTTCGTATCATCCGCAACAACTTTTTGTTCTGGTAATATTATCACGCTGTTATATTCTTCCATCATAACAATATCGCAATAAGTCCATAATGATAAAAATATTGAACATGAATGATGAATCATTAAATAAAAACGTATCAGCACACATTCTGTTATCAAATTAATAGAATAGATTATAAAAATTAAAATGAATAAACAATGAATAAACAATGAATAAATGATCATTATATTTAAAATTATTAGTATATATTATCTTTATTTTAATAGATAACTATATTAAAGTGTGTGTTAATAAATAAAATTATTGTACGTATACCTCAATTGCGATAATTGATAAACTAAGATATAATCAGTAATTGAAACACTGAGTCAATTTAATTCGCAAGAAGCAAATGCGATCAGAGATAAAAATTAAATCTAGTTCAATCAAATTGCTTGTATTGAGTGTGAGCGACATTCTGTTGTTTTATATTATTTTATTAAGAAAGAGGATGAGATTGGAAAGGGAATAGAGATGGGAAAGAAATAAAGAAAAAAGAAAAGAAAAGACTAAAAAGAGGAAGAAGGTTGCAAAATTTGTAGATAAGAATTAAGTAATTTCATTTTGTTTGTACAATTCCAATTTTTGTTTTTTAATGTGAAACATTTTGGAGAGCAATCTTTTATTGTACAACGGTTCCTTATCTAAGATCTTTACATCTTTCCAATTAAAATGATGGTTCTATAATTCAGAGCAAAATTTGCACTTTTCGGCCGATTTTCGAGAGCCTCCGTCTCCCGCTATTCCTCTTACCGCTCGTCCTGCGTACAGTCCAAATGCCACTCCACGTTTAGGAGCGTCTAACGTTCAAAGACATGAGATGCACGGGACGCTCGCTTTAATCTCTCATGCTGTAAACTTTATTCTATTTTTTGTCGCTCATTATATAATTAAGAACAAAATGAAGCAACGGATAAGCGTTCAAAATGAACATCCAATGAATTTTCAATAGTTTTCCATGTCATCCTTGAGGTACTATTTTTGATACGTTTTTTTTTAAGTCGTATTCCCAATAGGCCTACCCACTTTTATCCACTGATAAAAATGATGAATTGTACGAGCAAATAATTAAACACAAACGAAGTGAAATGAAAAATACTTATTCTGATTTTCAGAATCTTTTATTGGCGAGATCAGAAACGTCGATTTGCATATTACTCGTAGCGAGCTGCATAAGACGAGGCAAAGAATCATCGGTAAAACTCAAGGTAAAACGTTTTTCATTTTTTATAAGCTTTATTTTTTAAAAGGATAACACATAATCTCACATAAATATGTAGATCCGAACATGGAATGAATTCAAAGTTCGAAATTTCGAAGAAATTGGGGTATGATGATTCTTTCAACATTTAAAACTCGGCACCAGTTTTTTTCATCGGCACATTTTAAATGCAATATCGTTCTGCAAATCATGTAATTCATCTTGCAAGTCAAGATGCTATCCTTCAATTGGCGCTATAAAGGGATTCTCAAAAAGAATTAATTCAGTTCTTCGAGTTTTTCGAAGCAAGTAAACCGTGTTCATCAAATTCGTCTATAAGAGAATCTAGAAAATAAATGTATTATATGTATTATATTCTTTGAAATTATAATTATTGTCATATTCTTCGAGAAGAATTTGACAAGAAGAAAAAAAGTAATAAATATTATCATTTAAATGAGATTTTAATACCTGCAATTTTCTTCGGAAAGACTCAACTAATTGGCTCACTAATTGGAAAATATTTTGATTTGTCCTTTGCAGTTTTAAATTAAGGAGTTGATTATTTATATCAATAATAAAAGCGAATTCAAGAAATATATATCTTCCAAAAAAGATATATATATATTCATGAAATTTTGAATTGTTCATTTCTTTCAGGAAAAAGAGAACGTCTTTTCTTATAGCAAAAAGTAATATCGAGTCCTGTCATTGTGTTAATACGACGAAATCTAAAAATTCCTCGACAAAATGATCGTCTGAATGAATGATCGTCTTATACAATTCGAGTAAAAATACTAGAAAAATACTAAGTGACTCATGTGTCGAATATCATCTTTCGTCAAGGCACAAAGAAAATTATTTACATGATTTCAAAAGATTTTGTAATTTATCCCTTATGGAATCATTGATATATCAGCAATTCTTGATGTTACAGTTTTCTTGCACTAAAACAAATATTCATTGCTTCCTCCAGGATTAAGGAATTGCCAAAAGTTTTTACTGCTTCAATAATGCAATTTTTCACAAAAACGCCTTCGGTGAATGGCTTAGAATTTTGTGCTATAAGCAGGGAAAGCTGCAGCTAAGAAGCTTGTAGGGATTTTTAGAAGAACAAGGAAAAGAAGATATTGCATTTTCTTGATAAACTAATTTTAACCCTTCTATAATATTCAATTTTTTTGAATTGAGTAATTTAAATAATTTACCGAATGACGAGTTTTGAAATGCTACTCTAACACATATTTTTTAATTACCGAAGGCTGCAAAGTAAACAAATCGTTCGATCTGAAATGTAATTAAAAAAGTAAATAAGTATCGCTGATATCAGTGATTCCATAAGGGATAAATAACAAAATCTTTTGAAATCATGTAAATATTTTTCTTTGTGTCTTGATGAAAGCACTGACATTCGACACATGAGTCAACTTAGTATTTTTATTCGAATTGCACAAGACGATTATTCATGTGTCGAGGAACTTTTAGATTTCGTCATATTACGTTATACAACGACAAGATTCGATATTTTTTTGGCAGTTGAAGAAACTCTTACAAAATTTGATATAGATTTCAGTAAATGTTCTTCAATTACGACTGATGGCGTGAAAGCTATGAGAGATTTAAAGAAAGGATTCGCCGATCATTTAAAGCAGCGAAATTCAAATATTTCCATTATTCACATAATATATCAGAAAGCATTAGCTGGTAAAGTTGTAGAACTTTTAACAGCTATGGAAACTAAAATAATTAATGAAATTAAAGATAGACATAAGTTCCTTACTCATCGAAAATTTAAATTATTTCTTGAGGAACATAAAGCTGTTTACACAAATGTTCCCAGTTCTTTGTCCATGTCGTTAGCTTAATGCTGCAAAATGTTTAGAAATATTTTTTGCTATAAGAAAAGACGTTCTCCTTTTCCTGAAAGAAATGAACAATTCAAAATTTCACAATATATATATATCTCTTTTGGAAGATGTGATATTTTTTACTGAACTCGCTTTTATTACTGATATAAGTAATCAACTTCTTAATTTAAAACTGCAAAGGACGAATCAAAATATTTTCCAATTAGTGAGTCAATTAGTTGAGTCTTTCCGAAGAAAATTGCAAGTATTAAAATCTCATTTAAATGATAATATTTTTCACTTTTTTCCTTCTTGTCAAATTCTTCTCGAAAGATGACAATAATTGCAATTTCAAAGAATACATTCATTTTCCAGATTCTCTTATAGACGAATTTGATACACGGTTTACTTGCTTCGGAAAACTCAGAACTGAATTAATTCTTTCGAAAATCCCCTTACAGCGCCAATTGAAGGACAGCATCTTGACTTGCAAGAATTATGTGATTTGCAGAACGATATTGCACTTAAAATGGTTAAAAAAACTGATGCCGATTTTTACAAAATGTTGAAAGAATCATCATACCCCAATCTTCGAAATTTTGGACTTCTGCATATTTATGTGAGACATCCTTTTCAAAAATGAAGCTTATAAAAAATATGAGACATTCTACCTTGAGCGATGATTCTTTGGCTCGTCTTATGCGGCTCGCTACGTTTTTTTTTCGATTTTAGTATAAAGTTTACTGCAACATCACACCAAATTTAGCGTGAGTTGAAAAAATGTAAATTTTTAACTTTTTTTCGATTTTAATATAAAATCTATTGCAGCACTCCAAAATTTTGCGTCTATTTTAATCCTGTAAAAGGATTTTTTATTTCGTTCAGTAAATTCGGAGATTTATATCGATCTGTAAAATCCCAACAATTTGGTTACTCCAACATTCTCTTAAAAACAAGAATTTGTATTTTTAAAACAAAGAATTTGTGTAACGTTCAATGCCATTGAACGTGACATGACAGAGTTCCTAATCTGAATATATCTGTTAACGAAATCTGAATGTCTTCAATAATTAATATCTCAGTTTGTGGAACAGAGCGACATGTTTTTGCTAGAAAGCTAGATTTCGTGCAAAAACGCATCGAATGAAGCTAATTTTATCAACATCGGGAATAAGGAAGCTAAACTCAACAATTACCATTACAATTATATACAATTATATAAAATTATTATTATTAATTATAATTATAAAAGTAAATATAATATATAAATATTACGATTAAATACTCTGAATGTTTAGCAATGATATAAAAACAAATAAAGGACTGAAAGGAATGAGATTATATGCGGTTATTAGTGCGAAAGTAGAAATCATCTATTATCAAAAAAAATATAATTAATTACGCATAGATATTTCGAGCCATCATCAGTATGTCTAAACATTTATTGTAATTCTCCTTCATGGCAAGACGGAAGAATGGCGACTCAATCTCCTTATTCTATTGATAACGAATAATAGATGAAAATCTATGCAGATCAAAAACAGCAGTTATCACTATTTTTTATAAAGAAAAAATTAATGCACTCACCCGTATAGCCATGAAAGATGTAATATCAAAAAATAATTAAAATCAAAAAATTCGCAGATTGTCCATATTGAGCGAAACAAATTCGCGATAATGTTTCGATTATTACGACGATTAACAATCGGGTGAGTTGAAAATAATACACAGTGTACAACTGATAAATAAAATGAGCGGTTCAAATTTGATTGATGAAGGAATATAAAAGTCAACGCAGGATGACAATGATAAAATAATATATATTACTTTAATTAATGTATATATCGATAAACATTTCGGTCATATATCTGGTTATCCTCAGTATCATATTATAAATCAAAAAACATATCAACCGCTACTTACAAAAGTTGTTAATTCATCATCTACAAAATATTTATATTAATACAATATTTATATTAATACAAATGTCCGTCACAAAAAGGATTTTTTGTTCTCTTTATCTTGTTTGTTATAAAATAATGTCGTTAAATGCGAAAATTATTGTTACTTTCTTTGAAATCACATCGGCTTTCTTTGAAATCACATTTCAGATCCTTTCTCTTAGGACTCCCAATTTCTATATAAATCATAAACCACAATCTAAATTATGTGTTGGTCATTTATTAAATATGATAATTATAAAGGATGAAAATCAAGTAATCATATTGTATGTCAAAAAGATAGAAAATTAAAAGTATATTAAATTATAAGTAAGAAAAGTTGTTTATTGTTTTTTAATAGTACCTGTGAGTCGAACAGAAACACCAATGAATAAATCGCAAAGTATCACATGTTAAAACCGCTGACAATTTCAAAAAGACATGTATCGTCAGTGTGACAAATGGAAAAAAGACCAGCAAAATATAATATAATAAATAAGGATGTGGAAAAGAGGGGATTGGTTAAAGAGGGGGAAGCTGATCAAGGAAAGAGAAATATATATCTGGTAATCTCTCAATATCACTTTGTTTATTAAGTCCATTTTTTTTTGTCATTTTATGAAAATCATTTCCAAAATTAATCTTCTATAATAAAACGATTCCATATCCAAAATATTTATATATCATCCCAACCAAAATTATGATTCGTTTCCAATCTATAGCTCGAAATTATCGATAAAGCACCCAAAGATTATATCTACTGAATGTTCTTTAATTCTAGTTATATATATATATATACATATACATATATGGTACTTATTAGATTTAATTGTATCAATAGGCATTATAATACTTGTGGCACGCAGTGTCAGTTATTGTCTAAGGACTATGCCCAGTTTTATAGGGAAATTTGGACTCCAGAACAACTTTGAAATATGCCTAAAATTTTAAGATATCAAAAGAGAATCAAAAATTCCGTAAGCCCAATTTTATAGGAGAGATCCTAAGTGTTAGAATCAAAGTTCGCTATTATGACAATAGTCTTATCTGTGTCTTATCTGTGTCCAGGGCACCTCCCTGCGGTAACGGATTGTACTAAAGACAGTAGTTGAAGTAATATCTAAAATGTATTTAGTACAGTTTATTAATCTGATTGACAGTTATATCTGGAACATGTCCAACATTTTGACGAATCTATATTCCAGCAAGAAGAATGATGTTTTTTTACTTTTAGAGAGTTTCGATGAGGAAGCTGAAGAGAGATATAGCCACTTTTAATTAGGCAATTAAAGTCTTTTGTTTCATACTTTGAGTGTCTCTCTCTCTCCCCTCTTCATCGATTAATATATCACTTATAACTATTCATTAGGAGTTCAAAAAAAGTTTTAGTTGTCTTCGTCAAGATTAGACATATTCCAGATGATTCGAAAAATCGAATAAAATCAATTCTACATGGTACACAATATGGTCATAATAGCGAACTTTGAATAGCTGTAACTCAAAGAACTCATTTTATAAAATTGTGTATATGGAACTTTTTAATCCTTTTTTGCTCTACAATCTTAAGTCTCAATTCAACCGGGACCCAAACTGGGTATAGTCCTTTCTCAATTTTACAAAAATTTCTCTAACAATTTTATCTGTGCTATCGCGCTTATAGTATATTATTACATATGTTACGTCCAGTGGACTCTCATGACTCTTTTCTTTCACGGAGATCTGGAATTCGTTGAAATAAAGAGACAGCTGTGAATAACGAACAGTTGAGCGTTATAGCCTAGAAAAGACTAAAAATTTTCTTTTTCCACACTAAAAACTAAAACAAAAAATCCAGTATCTCCTCATAAATGTCGCTCCAAGATAAACTAAAAATCGGTGCACGAGCTGCGAAACCAAAAGGACAATGAGTTTGTGCCTCTCGAACACTTCGATTAAAATAATAATACCATACTCTTTCAATTTCTCCAACTTCATTTTTACTTTTCCTAAGTAATCTTCCGGAGAACCAACCTCCCCACTTTTTCATGGATTACCGCGTAACAAATCAGTCGGTAGACGAAGAGTTTGAGCAAAATAAATCTTCGCTGGAGTTCTTCCAGTAGTGTGTTTGGATGATCTGTACGAAAGCAGATATAAAGAAATCCGATCCCAATCTTTTTGATTTTCGGAGATAAATTTTACCAAATATTTTAAGATGGTTTGATGCTGACGTTCTGTCCGACTGGATGCAAAGTAGTTGTCCTCGTTTTCGTCATCCCTAATAAGCGTGACAGTTCGCGAAAAATCCTCGATTCGAAATTTCTCCACTGATCATTATGGACTTCTAGAGGTACTCCGTGCCTGGAAATAATTTGATTTAGAAAAGTTTCTGCTATAATTTTAGATCTGACATTCTTAAACGGAAAAGCTTCTATCACTTAATAAAACAGTCAACAGCGACGAGTAAATACCTATTTTCAGCAGAAGTTATTGGTAAAGAGCCAAGAACTCGTCCAATTGAATGGGGCTCCCACATATAAATCTGTAAAGGAGATTTTCCTTTACCGGGAGGACCTTTTTTTAGTTAAACAGATCTTGCACCATTCTTCCACATCCTGTTTATGTAAATCGCTCAATAAAATCGCTTCTGTACTTTGTCAAGCTTCTGTACTTTGTCAATTTTTTTATTGATGTCAAAGTGCCCACCTGCTCTTTCAGGAGAAGTAGCTCTTCCAAAATATGTGTTATAAGCTTTCTGGGCACAATTAATTGAAAGATTGTTTTCTTCCCATTTCTTGTAGAGTACACCATCCTTAATTTCGAGAGTATCCCAATAGGATTAATACACCTTAGTAGAAGCATCGCCGCCACTTTTTGCCATGAAGGACATCTCACGCCCGCTTCTTTTTTTGACAAAAATAGGCAGAGATCTTCCAATTGCTTCTTACGTCAATTTTCGCAGCTGTCTTCTGTAAAAATCATTCTTCTAATATAACTTTCCTGCTTTGCGACTTCTTTTAGCTCTTTTTCCACATTAGCACAATAGCGGCACTGATCACTCGCGCACAACCACCTCGACAATCTGTTTGCGTTTTTATGAGAAAGACCTTTACGATAATCAATTTCGAAATCGTTGTTATAGTCTTTCCATCCAATGCACCAACTGTCCTTCTAAGCCTTTAAACGACAGCAGCCATTTAAGCGAAATGTGATCTGTCCGAATTAAAAAAACTTACATCCATATAAATAATGATGGAAAAATTTCATTCATCGTATTATGGCTAAAAGTTCACGCCGCGTGACGCAATAATTTCTTTCAGCTTTATTCAATGTTTAACTAAAATATGCAATTACTTTTTCTACCGTTCTACTTTTATGATAGAACCGCGCCAATTCCTTCATTTAACGTGTCTGTGTCTAGAATAAATTTCCCTTCCATCTCAGAGAATGCTAATATCGATGGAGACATTAAAACTCTTTTTAAATCGTTAAAAAAATCTTGATTTCTTTTTCTAAACGAACTTAGTTTCATTTTCTATTAATAGCATAAAGAGATTTTGCCAACGAAGAGAATCCTTTTACGAATTTGCGATAGTATGAGCAAAATCCAAGGAAACTCCTTAAATCATTTTTATTTTGAGGGATTGGTCAGTCCCTTACAACACTTATTTTCTCTGGATCTGTAGCAATGCCCTTCACTTATATGATGTGACCTAACATTTAATTTTTAAATATTTAATTTTTTTATTAAAGAAAATACATTTTTGTGGATTGATTTTCAAGTTTGCTTCCCTCAAACGACGAAAAATCTTTTCTAGGTTTGACAACATTTCTTCAAAACTTTTACCAAAAATAATCACATCATCGAGATAAACTAAGCAAATTTTGAAAAGGTAATCTTTCAAAATCTGCTCTATAGTACGTTCAAATGTAGTGGGGGCATTACAAAAATCGAAGGGCATGACTTTAAACTATCACAATCCATTATCAATCGAAAAAGCTGTCTTTTCTTTATCCTCTAAACGAATTTTAATCTGCCAGTACTACTTTTTAAATCTAAGGTTGAAAACCAATTGTTACCTGATAGTTGGTCGAGTATGGTCATCTATTCTTGGTAAGGATTAAGAGTCTTTTATCATTGCGTTAATTTTGTGATAATCCACATAGAATCTTATTGTTCCGTTCTTCTTTTTAACTAAGATTACTGGCGAGATCTATGAATTGGTGAATTCCTCTATTACTCTTTGTCTTTCTTCTTCCACAATAATTTTATCCACCTCTTTTCTCATTTACAAAGGGATACGACGAGGTACCTGCTTGATGGGGGAAAAAATCTTTCACATTAATAATATGTTCCCTAAATTTACAATTCCCCGCAGTAATATCATGAGAGAATACATCATAAAATTCAGAAAATTGACAAAATTCTCTTTTTAAAAATTCTCCAAACAGCGAGAGCTCTCTTTAAAAAGTATCGGTCAAATTCGACGGAACAGCAATACTTTCTACGCGAGCGCCTTTAAAATCAATGTCAATATCAGAAAATAATTCGAAAAAAATGTAATAAAAAATATTTTGTAAATTAAGTAATTTAAGAAAATCAACACCCAAAATACAATTATTATTTATTTCGGCTAATAACATTAATATCTCAACACAGTGCACATTTTGCAAGTAGAACTTTTACTAAGGTTTTGTATCTATAATTGGTACTTGTTTCCCCGTGGAATATTTAACATTATAGTTGTTAATTATAATTTTTGGTTTACACGATTCAACCAAATTACTATTTATAATTGAAATATCGGAGCCCGTATCAATTCTGAGAAGACAAGTTTATCATTAACTTCGCCTTCATAACAAAAATCTTTCACGTTATTCTATTTTTCCTGAAAAAACATTGGTTATTAATACAACAGAACATAAAGACAAAGATTAATACATCGGTTATTAAAGCATTGTTCATTTCTAGTAGAATAACAATATTTCCTAAAAGAATATAAATTAGCATAACAATTATCACAGCAAATACATGACTTATCTTTAGTGTCACCGAGACATAAGCCAAATAATAAATATTTTTCGGAAATTCTTTTATTTTCCCTTCCTTCCCCGTAAAGCTCGACTATTCCTTGTTTCTCACTTTGCCAAGACACTCAGAACGGAAATGCTTTTCCTTTCCACATTTCCAACATTCTTTCTTACTTTTATTCCCCTCAAAATTTTTATTCTTAGAAAATCTTTTAAATTTATTTCTATTAATTTGTTCCCTCTTCTCTCCCCATTTTTCTCTCCAGATTGACTTTTTTCTTTTTTAAAATCATTTCCTTGTTTTCTTTCGAAATTTAAATTATTATTTTCTTTTTGTTGAAAATTATTTTCTTGAATTAATTTTATTGCCTTCTCTCTTTCGATTGTTATCTTTAATGAATTACCCCCTCCGTTTAGAGAGCCCTTTTTACAAATCCGTCGGAAAGAGCGGAAACAAATTGCGCGCATGCGAACCGAATCAGGACACTATGGATAAGCTAATTGCGATAATCTTTCTATGTCAGAACCCAAAGAAGTGATACTTTCTTCGAATTTCTGTTTTCTATTTCTTAAACTGCGAATAATAATTTTGTAACAAATACGTTTCAACCGAAACGTATCTCCAATTTCGATTTTAACTCTTCGAATTGAAAGTTCTCCCAAATTTTGCATGCCTTCCAATACTGCACGTGCTTTGCCTCACAAACACGAAACCAAGATGGCAGTTTTTGTTTCCTCTTCCCTACGATTCGCGCGGGCGATGATATTGAATTGCGCGAATAACTCGCGTAAAAGCGCACTTCCATCGTAAGTCTGGTTTCAGTTTCATAGATGCTCCCCCGCGGAGCAGTGCAGGCGGATTGAAACGATCGACACTCCCGACCGAATGCACGGAAAATACACGACGATTCTCTATATTTGTGCAACTGGCGACATTTACATTAGAGTCAATAAAGTTGGCAGCGCTCGCGACAAGATTCGTGTGATTGACAACGTTCGCGACGGAATCAGGGAAATTGACGACACTCGCGACAGAATTGGCATGGAAATCCAAAAATGGATGTTACCTTGATCTAACTTTGCAGACATCAAGATCAAACTGGATATCAAATAGCTTCTTTGAAAAATTACAACTTTTGTCTGTTTCTTCCAAAAACGTATTTTCTTGAGTAAGTGCCTTGTGTATAGCACAAGTATTTTAATAAATGTATACTTTCTGGTAATATATTGATTAGAGCAAGCAAGTGTGTGTATATTTTTATTAAGTGAACACTCTGACTGTGACATAAATGTATCATCAGATGCAAACATGTATTTGAAATACATGTATACACGTGTAATATAGCACTTTTTCCTTCATTCTTAATGTCATTTTAACTTAGAATCGTCAATACATAGATATATTGCATATACATATGTAGCTCTTTTTATTATGTATTTAATAAAAAGAGATAGAAGTTATTCATACTCATTGTCAGATATTCATACAGATATAATATAATATTAGTGAATATTAGAATTATATTTTATGTACATTATTAAGTACACATTACAAAACATAAAATATATTTCTAATTCATCTATTATTTATATCTACTATATGAAGATTATACGTTTCTCCGGATCCATTCTTGGAATGCCAATGTGAATCTTGCAATCCACTTCATCAAGGCGAGGAGTAGCCTGGCGAGGAGTACCATTCCTCTGGACCATTTCCCCTTTTATATTACGCTGCTTATAGGATTGCAAGGTTCACGAAACGTTGGCATTCCAAGAATGGATCTGAACGGAGAAAACCCGCGAAATGCATAATCTTTATATAGAAAGCACTCGTGAAAACCTCAAGAATCATATCTATTATGTTTATTTAGATGTATTGGAAATATAAAATGTAAAATTCCAATACATCTAAACAGACATAGTAGATACGAATTAGAAATACAGTTTATATTTTGTAATGTATGTGCATAATAATGCACATAAAATATAATTCTAATATTCACTCATATATCTCTATATTATAATGTGTGTTTGTATATACTTGTATATATTATTTATATATATAGAAGTATATACATATGGTACTGCGACTGCACTCACGAATGCAAAATCTTCGTGCATTCATGATCGAAATTCTTTGCAGTTTCTCCAATAGTCACCACTTTCTACTTAGAGTTGGTAATATTGATTAATCCAACGAATTCCAATTATCCTCAACACCGAATATTGGGCGCCAGGCACGAGGGAGCATGCCACTCTTTTTCGGAATTAGTAATGATATTATGTGAATTCCAAAGATTTCTACAAAATCACGCAGACGGTCCGAATAACCGACTGCTCAGCCACGAGATTGACAGAGGGAATGGTTCATGATCGGGAACAGAGGAGATCTTGGAGAACGAACAGGGCGATATGCAATACCAGGTGTATAAGCTTAAATCCGCTGTTTTTTGTCAGAAAAACATTTTTTTTCCTAGGAAGCAAAAACAAATTTATTCAAAGTACTTGCCCACTAACTATACATTTTTCCCATCTTTCGGGCAATTTGTGTATACCACGCCAAAAAAATTCCTCATCTTTCGAAGCAAATCACTCATCAAGTCATTTTCGGACGTCTTCATAAGAATCGAAGTGCCACTCAGCGAGCGCGTGGTCCATCGACGAAAACAGGTGATAATCAGAAGGTGCTAGGTCTGGTGAGTAAGCGGGATGGGGTAGCACTTCCCAGTGAGTGTCTCCAAGTAGTTTTGGACTATTGTTAACGTGTGCGATGATGCGGTGTCGTGGAGGAAAATCAGCTTGTCATGTCTTTTCCGATAATGTGGCCTTTTTTCACGCAGAGTACGGTGCAATTTGATCAGTTGTTGGTGATAGCGGTGAGCATTAACAGTTTCATCAGGTTTTAACAGCTCGTAATAGATGACACCCTCCTGATGCCACCAAATGCACAGCATCGTCTTCCGTCCGAAGCGATTTGATCTTGAGGAAGATGTTGATGGGTGGGATCAACCCAAGATTTTTTGCGTTTAGGATTTTGAAAATAGATCCACTTTTCATCGCCTGTCACAATCCGATGCAGGACTTTCTTTTTTGTTTGGCAAGCAGAATTTGGCATGTGTTTTGGCGTCTCTCCATCTACCTATCGTTCAATTCATGCGGCACCCATTTTCCGATCTTTTGAACCTTCCCCATGGCATATAGCCGCATGAAAATGGCTGCTTGAGAAACACCCAATTGCTCGGCAAGCATTTTTGCGATTGGGTCCTCGTCCAAAAGAGCCTGCAATTGACAGTCCTCAACCTTCCTGGGCCGATTTTCACACTTCTTGTCACTCAGGTCAAAATTGTCGTCATTGAACCGGCAAAACCAATCTCTGCACATTGTTTCTGATGCATTGTCACCATAGGCCTCCAGAAGCATTCGATGTGATTCGGCAGCCGATTTCTTCAAATTGAAACAGAAAAGCAAAACTTCCCGCATATGCTTTTTTTTTAGCAAAAAACTAGACATGATTAGATTACGAAAGAAAAAATGTATGTTGTTGTATGAAATTGCTGATGATGTGCACTGGTTAATGTTGACAGATGTCAAACACATAAAAAAAGTGTGTTGTGTGCCCAGGGTAGCTTTGTACGCTTACTAATGCTACCTATGAACAAACAGCGGATTTAAGCTTATACACCTACATACATAACTTAAAAGACATTTAATATTTGAATGAAGAAAGTGAATTACGATAACGTAACCCGTTGCATCGAGCACTATTATGATGCATCCAAATTTATTCCTTCGGCTGTTTCAAGAAACTAAAGTAAAATGGAATCATTGAACATCTTACAAGATAATAACAATTCTATAATTAAGATAATAATAAGCTTTTGTGTATTTTGCATATTTGGCTTGCATTTTTGTTTTAAATATTCACAACTCTTTGTGCTATAATAAAAAGCGCGGTCGCGTTTTTCATAAGGCTTCTCAGAAATATGTAATAAATGCTAAACGAGCGCGATAACGCAAATAAAATTGTTAGAGAAATTTTTGTAAAAGTGAGAAATTGGACAATAATTGCGTGCTACAAGTATTATGCCTATTGACCTATAATTAAGTCTAACAAGTTTTCGATACATCGAATTGTAAGAAACGCTCTTAGAATTCGATGTACACTAAAATAATTGATTGATTTGTATGTCAGTAATCGTTTTAATTATGTATTTATCGCACGTAATTATTGTCTAATTTCGTTCTTTTACTACAATTTTAATTTTTCTTTTACTACAATTTTCTCTAACAATTTTATCAATGTAATTAAAAACAATCCGATACTCAAAGGGTTCAATATTCATTTTATTTTATTCTAATTTATAATTTAACAAAATTAACATATTTAAAGTATGTGAAAGAGATAGTAATAGAGGAGAAAAATAAGTAGAAAAGAAAAAATAAGTATTTTGTAAATACTTATTTTGCGAATGCGTCCGATCAGTATGCGCTCCGCGCGTAAAGCGCTCGTGAGCGTCGCTGTTCGTCCTCTCTATACAACCCGCTAACTATTTCTTCTTGTAATTTGAAAACTTCGGACAAAGTTTTCATAAAGGAAAAATCGTCTTAAGTCAAGAATATGATATTTTACTAAGGATAAACGTTTATTCTGAATCGCTCTGTATATAAGTATAATATGTATGGTACATACATACAGACACACATTATAATACTCGTAAAATTCTAATATTTCGTGTAAATAGATATAGGGAATATCTGCGTAAATATCTGAGCATGAGAAACTTGTATCTCCTTTTATTATACGTAATAAAAAGAAATAGAGTAACTACACACGTAGCTAGACGTATGTGCAATATGTGCATGTATTGACAATACATGTTACATTCTGATCTAAAATTACATTGAACATAAAGACACTATACTACGGCCGTGTATGTACATTGTCAGTGCTAAAAACCCATAGTTTACGTTACGTTTATTACAGATTTTCAATATGTATCAATAGAGTTATCTCTTTACCAAAAAGAGGTGAAGTAATTATACGTATATATGTGCAATATATGTATTCATATGACACATTTCGACACATTACGTAATCTAAAATGGCATTAAATAATAAGTGCTATTATGACCGTATATAATGTCAGTAAAAGCTGTATTTTACGTTACATATTATTACAGATTTTTAGTACTGACAGTGTGACTTAGAACGCAATCATATTTCAAACTGCGTTCAGTTTAAGGGGCTTCGCACAATGAAAGGAATAGGGAACAAGGAACAAAAAATAAGAATTTCAACCTATCAGAAACTTGTGTTATTACACAATGCATGATTTTTGATTTATTATATTGATTTATTAGATTTGATTTATTATTAATGTTGAAATTCTTATTCCCTGTTCTCTATTCCTTTCATTATGCGCAGATCTTAAATATTTACACACAACATGTAAGCAAATCAAACGACTAGAAACAGCGCGCAATTAGAAACAGCTGGAAACGTGAGTGCTCACAGCGCATGAGATCCTGAGCTTCCAGAGGGCATAAGTGGACGATGCAAAACCTATTTTATCGATTTCGATCAAGTTTGGTCGTCACTCCAGCATCTCCTTAACTTGCTTTTTTATATTTATGTTTGGATTGTCCCATTTGATCACGTTTAATTTGACCACTGTCAATTGCAACGTGGTTAGTTGCAATTGATCATGCAACATCAATTGAGACGGTGATCAAATGCAATGTGATCAAATGGGTGCCACTCATTTATGTTACATATTATACTGTGTACTTGTAATTTATACTTTATATATTGTTCTTATACATTTTACAACTAAGACTCATTATGTTACTCTTATATTTTACAAATTGTGTCAATTTTCATTTTTTATAGACTTTAATTTTATTATTGTACACTTTAATCATCAATAGATGTTTGTAGCTATAATCTACACCGTGTTATTTTTATATAATTTTATTACAATCAAGATTTATTATTATAATAATTTCACGATTTAACTCCATTTTTATACTTTCTGTATGTTTTAATATTGATTTTTTTTGTACATGTTTTATGACTTAATAAGATTCATATAATTGTTATTTCTTATATAGTTTTTGAATCTTAAAATTGATAAGTTATGTTTCCGTATATATATATATATCTTGTATATGTTATATTTATGACCGACAAAAATTTATAATTGTTGATTTTATTATCGATATATTCTAATATTCTATGCTTTATATATAATAGTCTCTTTGTTTCCAACATCTTGACCTTTGTCAATTTAAAATTGCTTGTTAGACATATTCGTCATTCAAGATGGTACAGTCGGAGAAACATCATTTTTATATAAAATTGCACATTAATCATTCTGCAGAGTATATGTATAGTACTATAATTACGAAATTCCAAAGTTTCATGACAAGGTTAACATTTGTTGAGATAAGTTGCTCTTTTATTTCTATCCAGTTAGAATTAAGAATTCATAAATTATTGATTTTGAATTAGAAGCCAGATTTGGCAATTTTCGAATGACTCATCCTCGGAAAATCGCTTAACCAACATAGTTTAGGAATATTGAGAATGCTGAAGAGGACTCCAAAGTGAATCGGAATTACAAGAATTTTAAATAAAGAAGACTTCAGAACATCTATGGAGTAAATGTTTTACATTTATTACAATGCAGCCCCTTCCACGCCACTCTTAGTATTGAATACTTAAATTAGTTGTTATTTGTTATTTTACTTTTGGAGAATCTCGCAAGATCGCCTTAAATCAATTGAGGAGACTAGAAAGGTATTTCAAGCGGAACTTGAAAGTCGCATATTCAAATTTCATACACGAGTACGTGAGGCTCGGGTGTTCAATTGACGTACAAAACAATGAAGAATTTTTTTTTCTTACACACCACTGCGTATTTAAGGCCTCAGTTTTAAAAGATACGAGTGGTATTCGATGCCTCTTGTAAAGGTAGTAGTGGATTATTTCTCAGCTTTGCTATTAATTCGTCTCATCTTGAAAGTCTGTGAGCAACATTTGAAGCACTTGAAAGTGTTTATTTTTTGTCAGACTCCATTATTACTCTCAATTGGATAGGTTCGCTAGCCGAAAAGTGGACGCCGTTCGTGACAAACAGGATCAGTGAGATACAATGACTCACGGAATTGAAAGATTGACATCATGTCAACTCTTCAAACAATCCCATCGACATTCTGTTGCGCGGCCAGAATCCTAACGAATTAATCAATGTGATAGCACGGGCTATGCTTCTTGCAAGATGATGATGACTTATGGCCGAGCGGAAGCATAATTCAACTTCATAATGAGTTAAAAAGAGTTAAAAAGAGTGGTTACAATCGTCAGCCGATGATTGTATCATCAATGAATTATTGATTAGATTTGATCTAATTCCCGACTGAAGTAATATTTTTTACAATAAGAATTAATTGCCTACAGAAAAAAAAATGTGCTGGAGACTCAGCTTTCTTATTTTGAGTCGCTGAATGAATCTAAATAGGATTATCCAGGATAAATTTTCATTTTAAAGCGAAAAAATGGACTAAAATTCTAGAAATCTCTGCTTTTATATATTCTTTGATATATTCTAAGACATTGGCAAAAAACTTTTGATTAAACCTAGATCAAATGTTTCCTGAGTTGAGAAATACTTATCAACTGTCAAGAAATATTGTATTAAACGCTCCTCCCCCCCTCCCATAGAGGTATCACGTTAAATATCATACGTAAGATACAAAAACGATCAATCGCAAAAGATTACGAGACTCTACGGAAGGAGAACACGATTGCCGTCACCAATAGCGTATTGTCGCTAATATCGTTCATTGATGAATCGGAATTTCTATGAATCGGCGATAGATTAGACAACTCGAATCTACAGAGATGATGCGTGTCATCCCATATTATTTCCGCGTAATTATATCCTAACTCCCAAGGAACAGCAGCTGGGAGTTCACACTCTTAGGCATCATAATCAATGTAGCGCAAGAACATGCCCACAATTTACACGTAGAAGCGCAGGCCACTATGGCGAATAGTGGCAATAGTTATGGCTTTTATTCTTGCGCTCCGTCACGTGCAAGGTGATCCATAACATGTTTCAGGGCCAAATCGCGTCACTCCGAAGCCTCATGAGCTTGTTGCCTATGGATCGTGTTACAGCACTCAGACCACTCACACTGTAGAGTTGATTACGCCGAGCCAATTTTAATCAGGGAGGGCAAGAGATGAAATACGCGACATTCAAGGTATACGTGTCAATTTTCGTTTGTTTTGCAACAAGAGCCACATAGAACTTATAAGGACCTAACGTTCGAAACATTATCGCGGCGTCCAAACGTTTCATATCGCGTAGGGGAAATCCTCTCAAATGTATTCTGACAATGGAACCACTTTCGTGAGCGCCGGAATCCCAGATCAAAGAACGTATGATTTTTATTGTCAGGAAACGAAATCAGACATATAACAATTTTTTGCATAAACAAGCACATTTCGTAGAACTTTATTCCGCTAAAAATACCCCACTTATGGGAAGCCATCAAGTCGGCAAAATATCACTTTGTTCGCGTTGTGGGCACATTTGACATTCGAAGAACTGCAAACTGCTCTCTGTGAAATCGAGGCATTCAATTCATGGCCCACTATTCCACTAAGTATCGATCCTAACGATTTAGAATATCTTACACCTGATCATTTTTTAATTGGCGAACCGCTGAAATTTTCTTTGCAAGAATGAGCGATGTAAATGATAATCATCTAATTCGTTAGCGGATCGAATAAATCAGACAACATTTTTTGCGCAGGTGGAATACATATCTCCATTCTTTGCATAAATGAACAAAATGGAGGGGGAAATAAAAGCTGTAGCCCAACTAGTTTTGATAAAACAGCAGAATCTATTAGTCACAGTGAAAGCTAAGGCACGTCCAGAAAATTTATCCGGGCGCGAATAATGTTGCACGAACTGTACGATAAAAATTACCAAAGGCTCATTTGTGAGACATTGTCTAAATTCGTCATATTGCCGTTAGAATCATAGAGCTCATATCCTGTAATACAAGCTATAATTTTTTTTATTATGTTTTCCTTTCTTAGCTATCCCAGATAGCAAGTTTCTCGCATGTTGCTATAAATTTGATACAAATTGCGTCGCCTGAGTTGCCATCTTTTTTTAAGTAAGTTCCAATTTTGCTTGATATTGATGGCAATAAAAATAAACATTATGCATAACAGGAGGGAAATATTTTCCCTCTTCTTTTTTATAAGTTTTATAGATTAGGACAATCGCATGGCAACATGATGGAAACTAATTCTACATAAAACAAATTTACTAGCAATTTGACAGTAATATAAAAAAAAACTGTTATAGTAAAAAGGATTAACCTCTAACAATGCTTTTCTGTTTAAAAAAATCGACTCAAAAGATATCCTAAAGTGACTTATAAGTTGATTTTAGCCATTTTATTCATTTGGTTGACAGATGTAAGTTACTATAAATAAAAATTACAATGCAGAACAAAATACATATTAAAGTATTAGGAGATTTACTTGTAAACATTTCAAAAAAAAATATTATACCTTTCAAAAGTATTATACCTTTCTTAGAGTCCTTGAGGCTTCAAAAAATTATTTTATTAGAACACAGCTGAAAAATTTTCTAATGCGTCTTTTATTCTATTCTATGTTGTTTTTTAAAATCGAGAAATTTAACTCGATACATCCCTCTGAGCAGTACCGCATACTGCTTGATGACACTCCATTTCCATTCGATTAATAAAAATGTGGACTAAATATTTTACAAAAATGATTTCCAACAGATTGTAGCACATTTATGGGAATAAGTTTATTACATCATTTCCGCTCGTTTAAGCAAAAAAACAACCGTTATCCGCATAATATCTCTAGATTGACCTAAACAAAATTATTATTGCCCTGGTGACAACAACATAATGGCAAAATTGAAGAGAAACTTGTGCTAAGTACCTATTTCTTATGGAGGAACGTTTTATTATCTGGGTATGTAAGTGTATACACGGGAAAAAATTTGGATTTGTGATCACTCGAAAGTTCGAATTAGCGCGACTCAGTAAATCTTTGAGTTAACACAAGACCAATGAGAAGAAGGGAAAATTCAGAATTAAGGCAGCTCGCATGACTACCGAACTCAAACAACTCACACTGGAGTCGCTTCAGCTTTACACAGAAAAAATTTGCGTTTACTACGACTCGAAGGTTCGAGCTAGCGCGATTCGGCGATTCTTCGAGTTAACACAAGACTAATGCGTGAGAGTGGGAGAAAAGCTCGGAATTGGAGATAGGGCGGCTCACATAACTATCAAGCCCAAACAATTCGCATTAGAATCACTCCATCACCGACGAAGATTGCAGTGCAACGCGCGCTAACAATATACATTGTCCCATAAGTTTTCATCAAGCGTTTTTGTATAGATAGAGCGAACTAAACTGAACCGAGAAGTCCTCTATCAATTGCAATTTTCGTAATAGTTACCAAGATATTAATTACTAAAAATCGCTGAATATTGATTTTCAATAATTTTTTACTCAAATATTATCAACTTTACAGAAAAACTGCAAGAGATAAAAATCATTTATTTACAAAGATAATGTCTGTTACTGTCGTTTTAAACAAAGTTGATTATATATATATATCTATATGAAAAAGGATTTTTCTGACATGGATACATATATAATAATAGACAAAGATCCTACAACTAAGTTGACTTCCAAATTACGTTCTTTACTAATGAGATGGAAAAAAAGTGGCTTTATTAATGATTCCACATATAGGAAATTACTTATAACCTAATCAAATCTAGACAAATGATAACCTAGTCAAATGATAATCTAGAGCATATGGTTTACGAAAATTCATAAACCTAGTCCTCTAAGAATTATTGTTTCTTCAATTAACAGTCCATTATATTTTCTATTCTTATTTTTACATAACATTATTATCAGCAATATACCGGAAGCTCTTAGTTATATAGAAAAATAGCTTTCATTTGATTGAGAAATTAAATAGAACCCATTTTAATTCCAATTACATATTGATATTATATCATTTGATATAATATTTTTGTTCACTAACTACTTCCAGTAGAACTAACGTTAAATAGTGTTAAAAAAAGAGATAGAACTATATATCAAAAAAGATAAAGATTCCGATTCAGCCGCCATCAATCTAATTCTTAATTCTATATTTTTTTCATTTAATAATAAAATTTATAAACAGATTTTTGGTGACCTGATGAGCTCATCATTGTCGCCAATTATTGCAGACATACAATAGTTATGCAGAATCTTGAGGAAATAGTGATCCAAAAATTACCTGTAAATTTATTGTTCTATTTCCATCCATTCCATTGTGGATGACATCATTTTAGCAGCTCCATTAGATAATACTAATATAATACTAGAAATCTTCAACCCCTTACATGTCAGATTTTAATTTGGACATCGGCACTGAGAGTAAATTGAGTTTTTTGAACACTATGACTATGATTAACAGCCATAAGATTATTTTTGATAAATACAAATATGTTCAGAGAGATTTTTTAATTTTCATTCATACCATTCTTTGAATCATGAAAAAGATATTATCTTCGGTTTCGTAGACAAAATAATTAAATTGTCTCATTCTCGTTTCCACAAAAAAAACTTAATTGATGCTATTCATATTTTTCTAAACAATAGCTTTTCCTTTTATTTTTTCAACAATAGATAAAAGATTAAAATATCACACACAGAATAATATAAAACAGAACATCTGTTAAAGAGAAATTCCATATATTAAATCTACCTCGGAAAGTTTTTTATCTATAGTATATAAATGTAATTGCAAATTATCATATTCAACCCCAAATATTAGGTGTACAACTTTGCTTCCGCCGTTTTCCTATAGATGGCTTTAGCGGTAAGTGGTGGTCGAAATAAATAGATTATAGACGTCATATAATAAACTTGGGCATCTGTCAACATAACCTCATAGAAACATTAATCGATTTGTGTATGAATCATAAAGTTATTCTCGATTGAAAATGTCAGTTTATGAGCCAAATGCTCGTCATTTGCGGGAGGTTTTAATTTTTTGCTTCAATATGAAGAAATCTGCGGCTGAGGTTCATCGAATGCTCTCAAATACTTATGGTGAGGCTGCTATTAGTGAAAGAACATGTCGTGAGTGGTTTTAACGCTTCAAGAATGGTGATTTTGACGTCAAAGACTAGCATAGCGGTGGAAGAGAGAAGGTTTTCGAAGATGCAGAATTGGAGGCATTACTTGAGCAAGACTCGTGTCAAAATCAAGAAGAATTGGCACGATCATTGG
>NW_017259537.1:494533-496339 GCF_001594045.1 Atta colombica | reverse complement strand
TGTTAAAACCGACTGAAACAATCACAGGCGATCGGTATCGAACGCAATTGATGCGTTTGAGCCGAACATTGAAAGACAAACGGCCGCAATACAACGAGAGACACGATAAAGTGATTTTGCAGCATGACAATGCTCGACCCCATGTTGCGAAAGTGGTCAAGACATACTTGGAAACGTTGAAATGGGAAGTCCTACCCCACCCGCCGTATTCTCCAGACGTTGCTCCCTCTGACTATCACTTGTTTCGATCAATGGCACACGGCCTGGCTAACCAGCACTTCCGGTCTTATGAAGAAGTAAAAAATTGGATCGATTCATGGATAGCCTCAAAAGATGACTAGTTTTTTCAACGCGGGATTTGTACGCTACCCGAAAGATGGGAGAAAGTAGTGGCCAGCGATGGACAATACTTTGAATCATAAATGTATAACCAGTTTTTTACAATAAAGAAATTTCGGAAAAAAACGGCGGAAGCAAAGTTGTACACTAATAAATAATATTTTTTATGTAGCCCCACAAAAAAAATCACACGTAGTTCAATTTGGAAACCATGGAGACCATCGAATATATCCATACCTCCCTATCCATCTTTCATGAAAGATGTTATTGAAATATTCCGTCACAAGATATGATAAGAATGAAGCGCATCATCTTGCTGCCACCACATTTTTTGTTAAGTAGCAAGACCTTTCTAAAAGCTCAGGCAATTTATTCTGCAAGAAAGAAAGGTTCCCCATTTAAGGTTATCAAAAAAGTATGGATCAATCAAATCCATTTACAATTCCGCATCAAATGTTTAAATTCCAACGATATTGATTATCAACATACTGAGTCCAGAGGATTGTATGTGGACCAATAATGATAGTTATGCCCATTGAGTTGTCCATTGTTATGAAATGAGAGAACATACTGGAAAAAAGCTGGATCTTCTCTTATCATTTGTAATGCCCAACGACAAAATTATCTTCTTAATCTCATACCATTTTTATTTATATCTTGAGTTAAAGTGATGTGATAGAAATGGAATTTATATCTTTGTAAAGTCCTCCACACAATGATAAAGAAGTCCTATATTACGTTGCAGTTCTCTAGTCGAAATGAGGATTTAAATTTATCATTGCTAGCACTGTTAATACACGCGGATCATTCAACGTCATCTTCAGCATTTATTTGCTTGTGGTTTATCTTACGGATTCTTCTGCGCTCTCGTAATAAAATTCTTCTTATCTGCATTTGGATGTTGTCTAAGCGGATATCTATTAAGATACAATCTTTCTGCTCTACAATAATAATTTCATCCAGTTTCATTGAGCACAAGAATAATATCAACGATTTCATTTGAATTAATATAATAAGCGATCATTTTAATAAAAACTTTGAAAAAGCCCACTAATATAAAAAAATTGAAAAAAAAGCTGTACAAAAAAAAGAGGAAAATTGAATCGTACAATTAGGAAGGATTGGATTCAATTCCGTGCGCATGAGCGTATGTCAAGCAGTGTGGATAGATCGCGGAGACGCGCGCGCGTAAGAATCTCGCTCATACGTGCGTACATGGATAACGCCGGCAGTTCTGTAACTTTCAAGTTCCATAACTTGGAAAATATTCAATGAAACGTAACTTTATTATAATGTATTGGAAAGCTCTCGAGATAAGCTACAAGAATATGTAATAAAAAAATAGCGGTTTTCATTTAAAAAAACGTTAATCTGATTTTGACAAGGTCACGTCCACATTTCCATCATGTGTTCTCCTTCAAGCCATATAACTTTCGTTGGAAAAATATTTTAATGAAATCATCGCGA
>NW_017259537.1:493934-494433 GCF_001594045.1 Atta colombica | reverse complement strand
ATAACTTGAGATATATGTGTATATATATATATATATATATATATATATATATATATATATATATACAAGGTGGCTGGAAATAATCGCCAAATATTTCATAAGCAGATAGAGCGGACTAAACTGAGGCGAAAAGTTCTCTATCATTTTGTAAGTTTCCCCAATAGTTAACGAGATATTAATCCTTAAAGATAGCTTAAAGGCGCTCGCCCGGCGCGCGTATTCGGCTATCTTTAAGGATTAATACTACTGCGAAGTGTACCGATCGCTTGGCCATGGGAGTTGAGGATTGGCTGGCAAGCGCCCCGCGCCGCGCACACCGCCGCAAGCCTCCAGCTCGGAGGCGCGCTTGCCAAGTTATCCCCGCTCCCCACGACTCGCGCGCCAAGCGATCGGTACACTTCGCAGTAATATTCGACTATTTTTAAGGATTAATATCTCGATAACTATTGGGGAAACTTACAAAATGGTAGAGGACTTTTCGACTCAGTTTAGTCCCCTC
>NW_017259537.1:487921-493834 GCF_001594045.1 Atta colombica | reverse complement strand
CACACACACAGGATGTCTTATGTAACTATGATCATGATTTTTCCGGCTATCTTTCTGATGATCTAACAAAAATTATTTTGAATAAAAGTTTTTCAATCGACTACAAATTGCAATATTAAAAACTTACAAAATATTCTATATTTGGAAAAAATCAAAGTCACTCTAATTTTTTTAAATAGTACAACATATTTTTTACTTCATAATATTAGGTGTACAACTTTGCTTCCGCCGTTTTTTTTCCGAAATTCGAGGCTTTATTGTAAAAAACTGGTTATACATTTATGATTCAAAGTATTGTCCATCGCTGGCCACTACTTTCTCCCATCTTTCGGGTAGCGTACGAATCCCGCGTCGAAAAAACTGGTCATCTTTTGAGGCTATCCACGAATCGATCCAATTTTTTACTTCTTCATAAGACCGGAAGTGCTGGTCAGCCAGGCCGAGTGCCATTGATCGAAACAAGTGATAGTCAGAGGGAACAACGTCTGGAGAATACGGCGGGTGGGGTAGGACTTCCCATTTCAACGTTTCCAAGTATGTCTTGACCACTTTCGCAACATGGGGTCGAGCATTGTCATGCTGCAAATCACTTTATTGTCTCTCGTTGTATTGCAGCAGTTTGTCTTTCAATGCTCGGCTCAAACGCATCAATTGCGTTCGATACCGATCGCCTGTGATTGTTTCAGTCGGTTTTAACAGTTCATAATACACTACGCCGAGCTGGTCCCACCAAATACAGAGCATGACCTTGGAGCCGTGAATATTCGGTTTGGCCGTCAACGTGGAAGCATGGCCAGGAACTCCCCATTTTCTGCGCTTGGGATTATCGTAATGAACCCATTTTTCGTCCCCAGTCACAATGCGATGCAGAAATCCCTTCCGTCTTTGCCTTTCAAGCAGCTGTTCACAAGCAAACAAACGCCTTTCAACATCTCTCGACTTCAATTCGTACGGCACCCAATTTCCTTGCTTCTGAATCATTTCCATGGCTTTGAGGCGTTTTGAAATGGCTTGTTGGGTCCCAATGATCGTGCCAATTTTTCTTGATTTTGACACGAATCTTGCTCAAGTAATGCCTCCAATTCTGCATCTTCGAAAACCTTCTCTCTTCCACCGCTATGCCGGTCTTCGACGTCAAAATCACCGTTCTTGAAGCGTTGAAACCATTCACGACACGTTCTTTCACTAATTACTAATAGCGGCCTCACCATAAGTATTTGAGAGCATTCGATGAGTCTCAGCCGCAGATTTCTTCAAATTGAAGCAAAAACTTAAAACCTTCCGCAAAAGACGAGAATTTGGCTCGTAAACTGACATTTTCAATCGAGAATAACTTTATGATGCAGACACAAATCGACTAATGTTTCTATGGAGTTATGTTGACAGATGCCCAAGTTTATTGTATGACGTCTATGATCTATTTATTTCGATCACCACTTACCGTTAAAGGATCCATTTATAGGAAAACGGCGGAAGCAAAGTTATACACCTAATATATTGTAACTAATGTCAAGACGAGTTCAAGTAAAAATAAAGTAAAAAATACGTAGTGCTATTTCAAAAAATTAGAGTCATCTTAACTTTTTTTCTAAGAAAGAATATTTCGCAAATTTTTAATATTGCGATTTGTAGGCGATTGAAAACTGACTAACTTTTATTTTAAATAATTTTTATCAAAAATGTTAGAAAAATCGTAATCATAGTTACATGGGACACCTTATTGTTAGTAGGAAACAAAAATTTTGAAAATTTTTGGATACTACCCAAAAGTTAATTATGAACTTCAATTTGATTTGGATAAAATTTCATCAAAATCGATTAATATCTTCAGATTGTCTCTCGATTTGGAAATTAGTATTTATGTCTTGGATACATATGTCAAAATTCAAAAAAATATTAAAATTTTAATATAGTTTGGTACTACCTGTTTTTGATCTGAATACGAAGTATGTCTGAGATCAGAAGTACATATTTCAAAATGACGGATCCAATATGACGACAAGGTGAATAAAAAGTCCCGGATCGGTGAAATATTTCGAAAACTAAGCATTTCTGAAAGAAATATTTCTTATACAAAAATTGTAAGATTTTAAATTATTTATTCATTGATCTAATCAGTAGACCTTGGGTGGCGTCGGGAAGGTCAGGTCAAGGTCACATCGATTTTTTAAATGATATATTCTATTTTTGATTCCAGAATCTAATAGCCGATGTCGAGAGTTTTCCAAAACACTATAATAAAGTTATTTTTGTTGAGTATTTTTCAAGTTATAACACTCGAAAGTTACAATACCGCCTGCATTAGCATTACGCAAAGTATCCGACCGACAACTAAAACGTTTTGAATATTCTTTAGGATTGTAAGGATTATAAGGATTGTAGAATGCGCCCCGAGAAACCGCATCATTCCCGGTCGAATATCAGTTGGACAACTGTATCATATGCAGCGATGCGAGTGCGGTGTGCCCAAATAATATTAAAGACCATAAACTGTGTCGCAAGTATGAACGTACCGCAGCCGAACACTGCCAAGCGCTATCCGCGACAGATTTCGATTTCATGTCATACATGTGGGGATACCGCTCGGCGAAAACGTACGAACCGAACTGAGCTTCACCGAATCTGCGACATTGCCAAAAATCGATACGAGGGCAAGTCAATAAGTTCTTAGAAAATCTGTCAGAGGGCACTCTCAGTGTCATGTTACATTATTTTTTAACAAGTAGCATCTCTCAGCTAATTACTGTCAAATTTTGAGCGGAATTCCTCGTGGTTTCATTTCTATAGATGATTAAAGCGAACAACCTTTATATTTTTTTCAAAATGGAAAAAACGAGTTTCGTGTAGTGATCAAACATCTATGAAAGGTTTAAAGCCGAAAGAAATCAAAGTCGAGTTGGATAATATTCATAGCACAGCGTTTGCGATTGTATACAATTGGGTGAATGAATTTAAACATACATCCACATGTGATGCATCTCGTTCAAGACGTCCAATTGAGGCTGCTACGCCAGAAATCATCGATAAAATCCATCGATATTGTTTTGGTTGATCGACGAGTAAAAGTGCGCGAGTTTGTTGAAGCCTCAAGCATATCACATAGCACAATGATTTCAATTTTGCACGAACAATTGAAAAAGCTATCGGCAAGATGGGTGCGTTTGCTCACTGTGGACCATAAGTGCGACCGTGTGACGATTTCAAAACAATGTTTGGAGATATTTCAACCAGATGAATTTCCGCGTAATCCAGATGAATTTCTGCGATTCTTCGATTTCTTCGATTCATTACTGTGGACGAAACATGAATTCATTACTTCACACCCAAGATGAAGGAACAATTAAAACAATGGACTTCACGGATAAATCAGCTCCGAAGAAAGCGAAGACCGTAAGTCGGTTGGAAAGGTGATGGCCACAATTTTTTGGAATGCACGCGATATAAATCATATCGATTTCCGTCAAAGCAAACGATCAATGGCGATTACTACGCAGCCTTATTAGATCGTTTCAACAACATTTTAAAGAAAAAACGTTCCCCTTTGGTGAAGAAGAAAGATGGAAGCTCTTCCATCAAGGATTCATACGTGCCCAGCACCGATAGCCAAATTCAACGAATTCGGCTACGAATTGCTTCCTTATCCAGCATATTCACCAGATTTAGCTCTGCGACTATTTTCTGTTTCCAAACTGAACCAACCTGAAGAAATGGTTCGGAGGAAAGAGGCACCACAGAGCAGTTCATTGCCGAAACTGAGGCTTATTTTGAAGAATTGGACAAATCATATTATTCGGATGGCTTGAAAAAGTTGGAGAATCGTTGGATCAAGTGTATCGAGCTGAAAGAAGACTGTTGAGAAATAAAAATGAATCGATCAAAAAAAATGTATTTTACCATGTTTTTCTAAAACTTATTGACTTGCCCTCGTAATATAAAAAGCCGCGGATTTTTACAGAGAGGCTTTTTCTAATTCCTATTCAACGACTAGATCCTGCTGACTCGAAGCAATCCTGATCCGCTACGAGTAATTCCCGTTGCGAGATTCGCCGACATTCAGGGGGTTAAACGTATTTCGCCTCCACTGGGCGTTCTCAGCACTATTGGAACCGACTCTCACTGTATCCGCCGAATAGACACAACAAAGAGATAGGGGACTCTGCTTCCGTTGGGCGTTCCCAATAATCGAAAGGCACTATCTGAAGCCTTATACACGACGTGATTGGCAATCAAACAGAGAGTAAAATTTTCTTCGCCTCTGCCGGTTGTTCTCGGCCGCCGATCGCGCACATTCCACGTTCAGATGTGGGCACATTTGAAATTCGCGACGCACACTTCGCGCTGCTGTGCCGCGAATTCGTATCGGTGTGTACCCGCGCCGCGTTAGCGTCCGTTCCGCGTTATCGCGCCGTGACACCAGAGCATTAACGCCCGGTACCGTGCATTCGAAAGACGAGGTACGACACGCTGTTGTTAGCGTTATTATAATAGTAACTTTATCTTATTGTATTGTGTTCAGAGCTATATATTCGTATCATATTGAAAAATTTTATTTGGTAAAAAAGTATTTGGTTTCACTTTACTGCATAGTCTATACGTTATTTGTAAGCGCCTACTCTTTCTGCAACGAACCTCTTTCGTTCCCGGCCGATAAATTCATCCAACGAGCTATTCAGCACAACGAAAGTTAGATTGTTTCCTGGATAAACCTTGTCAAGATCAAAGTTATTGAAGGTTGTACTTCTTATTTTCATTTTCACGTAAAAATGAATTTTTAATAATCCGAAAAATATTCAATAAAAAATAATTTTATTATCGTGTTTTGAAAAATTATTGACATCAGTTATTAGATTCTGGAATCAAAAATAGGATATGCCATTAAAAAAAATCGATGTGGCCTTGACATGACCTTCGCGACACCACCCAAGGTCATACTGACCAGATCAGTGAATAAATCATTTAAAACCCTACAACTTTTGTGGGAAACATTGCTTTCGGAAATGCTTAGTTTTCGAAATATTTCACCGATTCGAGACTTTTACTCATCCTATATGTCGTCATATTGGATCCGCCATTTTGAAATATACATTTCTGACTAGTGTGCCCGATGAGTACAAAAATTTGTTTCAAAAATTGAGTTTCAAATTGTATTTGTTCAAATTTTCACATAAGAATACAATCATTCAAAATTTTAGATTTTCTAAAAATATTTATTCACAAAAAAAATTGAATATTTAACGAATATTCATACTCAAACAAAATATAAATTTAAAAAATCTCCAATAAGCAATTGTTACTTAACTATAACCAACACTTTGATGATTTTCAGTAAAAAAAATGAATTTTATTTATTTTTATCATTATATTCAGATTTTATGAAGGAAACTTAGAAATTTTGAAAAATGTTTTAAAAAGTAATACATTTTTTATTTATAAATATCTATTTGATAGAACGCCATACATATTTCGATAAAATTCTGGTTACTATAGTAATGTTATAAATATTTTATAAGATATCTTGGGCACGTCATTCATAGTCTGCAGACATTAAATTCCGATAAATTATTCCCAATAAAAATATTTTTGTTTAACCTATAAATTAAACAAAGACATTCATCGCGAACTAAGCGCACGATGTAATCGCAATCATGTTTTTATAGATTTCTGTTTTCTCTTGTAGGCTAGCAAGCTATATGCAGATAATACAGAGTAAAAGTGAATATGAAACGAAAATATTTGTAATATCCATATTCAAAAAATATTCAAATGGAACGAAAAAATATTTATTCGTTTCTTGATGAACAAAAAAATGTGTATTCGAATGAGTATTTTCATTTACTTTTTATTCATTTATTCGAATATTAGGTGCATTTATCGGACTCTAATATATAATATATAATATATAATATAATATAT
>NW_017259537.1:486705-487859 GCF_001594045.1 Atta colombica | reverse complement strand
ATATATATATATATATACAAGAGGTTTATGTGTTTGCAAATATTGATGAGTAAATTGCTGAAAAATTAGTACATGTATAGAAATTGTTTATGTTCTATATACTCTGTAAAAGTCAATGAATTATACAATATGTTATTACTGATTTCAGTAATAATAAGCTACACTTATAAATGATGTGATCAGCGAATATTTACTGTTTTTCAATAATATTAGGTATGGAAAAAAATTCGTTTTTACATCTAACGGGAAAAATGAACTTTTTCCCATACCTAATAATATGTACATTGATTCACTTTTAGAGGTTATGATTTTCTGCAGTTTGACATTCTATAGAAACTATACCTTCTAAAAATGAATTAGTGTATTATTACTGAGGATAGAGTAAATATTAGCTGATATTATAGTTATAAGTATAGCATTGAAGTCAGTGATAATACATTGATTCATTTTCACAGAGTATGCAGTTCGTTCTTTAATTCTTTTAATTATAAAGATTAATATTTACCATAAAGGCAATAAAGTATAAAATGCGAGTTTAGAGAAAACTTCTTTCCTGGATACTTTATTCAAAGTGGTCATTTGATTACTCATATCTTAAATAATGAATTGTGAAATTGTCGAATTGTTTCACCAAGATTTTGTACGATTGGATAATCTTTATTGATAAGTTTCGTATTTTAACATTGTAAAAGAGAATTTATAATTTGTAATGAATTTATTAAAATGACATTTTATATGAAAAATCATATAATAAAAATCATATAATAAAAATAAAAATAAAACTGACAATTCTTTTTCTGTATTCCGTTCTGTATTCTCCTTTTAATTTTGCATCAAAGACATTTGAAACGGCTAGTGTTGCATAAGGTAATTTGAAACCATTTGTTTCTTCATCATGATCCAGATCAATATGAAGTATTCTCGAGATGCCATCGATGTAGCGTTTAAATGTGCTATTTTACTATTTATTATTTCAATCAGTTGACCTTTTAACCGGTTTATTTTTTGGCTTAAATAGTTTACAGCTATTTATTATAAGTTCTCTTAATGATCCTATTAAACAATAAATATCTTCAAAATAAAAGTTGTTATTTATATTAACTGTTATAGAATTTTTAATTTATTTTTTAATTTTTTAAAATTTTATTTTAAAA
>NW_017259537.1:472153-486694 GCF_001594045.1 Atta colombica | reverse complement strand
TATTTTAAAAATATTTTAAAAAATTCTTTTACAAACTTATTTATTAATACAAATCATTTATATTAATTATTATTTTATTTATTGTTGTCATTTTATTTATTGTTGTGTGTTTATATTAATTTATTTATTATTTTATTTAATATTGTTATTTATATTAATGCTATTTGCATCTTAAAAATCTGTAAATAACTTATTGCGAAAAATATTGCCATACAGTCAGGATTACTTAAGGACATAAATAAGAATTTATCATTATCAGTTAATTTATCGTCTTCTTCGTTGACTTCATTTTCATTATTAGGAGATCTTCTGAATTTTTTTTGTTTCTCCTTCTATATTATCTATTAACGCCTCTGTATATCGTGTACGTTCTAATTTATCAATCGAGATTTGTCTTCGCAATGAATAAGAACAATGATTGTCTTGAAATTGTATTGAAATTTCTTTTTCAGTTTTTTCTGGTTCATTCAAGGATCCCTATTTGAGTGAAGTAGTTGAAGATGATTCTGAAGAATTAGGCAAATTTATGATTCTTTTAAATGTTTCCTTTCTTCTTGGAGACGTAGTAAATGTTGACGTGTTTTCTTCATGATCTCTCTCTTATTTCGATATTTCTAAAATTGTTTATATTTTCAGTTCTGATACATTTATCTGATTCATTACGAACTCTTGCAAATACTTTTCTTTTCTTTAATCTTGATTTTGAATTCGAAAAACAGAAATCAGTCGATTTTTTGCGCAGTTATCGCCAAGTTTTCCTTTTTTTTTCTCATCACTGATATAACATTGATTGTTGTTATATCACTTGTTATATCACTGATATAACAAATAAAAAAATATTAATTTCATTATAATAAAAAAAATTATTTTTTTTTATGCAGTACAAACTTACGTTTTGCTTTATCAGAAATAGAAGACGAATCGTTTTATTTTTTCATATCATACTGAGCATTATCAAATAAATTTTGATTATTTTTAATTGTACGAAATTTATATTTGCTTTTTTCTATTAATGATTTTTCCTTAGCTGATATTTTAGGATCTGATGTAAACACGTAATTTTGTTTGGTCAAATTATAAAATTTCTTTTCAGCTTCGTCATACAAATCTAAGGGAGTTAAAATAAAAACAATGTACAAAAATATTTATATATATTTTAAATTAATAATTAATAATTTATTTATTTATTATTTATTTATTTATAATTAATAATTTATTAATTATTTTAAATTATTTTAAATTATTATTTTATATATGTTTATAGAAAATATTTATTATTTAGTATTAATACGTATTTTAAATAAATTTATCTCAGAATATGACTGCACGTCGTATATTCCGTGTCTGATCATCGAAAATTTGCATACCTGTAATGTACATCTACTTCGTATACTGGCCATGACTTCTGCAGAGTTTTTCTTTCTTTTATCATCTCTTCTATTTTTTTCTATGAATCTTTATTTGATTTATTCGGGGGATAATAAGAAAATAAGAGAATGATCATAATAAATCCACTCTGAAGGCACAATTTCTATACTTTTTAAATGCTCTCTTGCTCGCAAAAAACAACTAATTTATACTTTGATGAATCCAGTTAAAAAAAAATATATAAAGGAATACGACAAATTAACACAACATATATAACAATATAACAATACATAATTATACATACAATACATAATTAAGTTTCATCTAAATAAATAACATGGATTTTTATATTATACTTCCTTATTTTTTTACTTTTTTCAAATAAAGTACTTACATAAATTATCACCTTTTTTAAAAATTCACGTGCAATCAATGAAATAATTATTAAAATTAAATAGGGATTCACGTTTGAAAAATAACAAATACATAGAAAAGGTTACCATTTCATGTCGACTACAAGAAGAAAGCTTGAAAGAATTGACACTCTGACTGAAAATAGTGATTTCAGATTTTTCAACGTAATAACATAATATATGCGCAATAACATAATATACTGAAAAAAGATACATAAATGTAAATATATATTTATTTAATATAAGAATTATTAATATGATTTAAGTATCATTTTCTTTTATTGAGCAAATATTTATTTACTCTAAATAAATTTAATTACAAATATTCAAAGAAATATTTATTCAGATTTAGTAAATTTTTTTTCAGTGTAGAAAAATGTACATGCAATTAGAAAAAAATCTAATTATTAAAGAGAACTTGTTGTTAATTATAAAATGTTAATCATAAATTAATATGAATAAATTTTTTAATGTACCTATAAAAAAGTTATAAATATGAAATGTCACATATGTAATAATGGCATCATATAAATTCTCTCTTTGTTTTCATCACTAATCTAAAGTTATCATTTTTTGAGAAACAGAATTTAAGTCACAGATTACTTCATTTTTGTAATTTTTATGAACACATTTTTAAATCAACCGAATCACAAGGATACATAAACAGTGGTTGCTTCTTTTCTAATATAATCCCGAATTTTGACATTGTTTAAAGTTTCATTGGGTGGAAGATATATTTTGTTGATTGCCAATAAGATTCCTTGCCAAGTAAATTTAATTATTACAAATTATTTGGTGATTTTTTAGTTAAAACGATGCCTTTGTAAAGGTACTCGCTTTATAATAATTTTTCCAGATGCATCTGCACGGACACTCTTCAATATTTTTACAGAAGGCGATACTAATGGTATTTTTGATTTAGCAAAAACTAATTCATATTCAAATCGTCGACATATCCGCGCAAGAAGTTTATTACTCGACCTTAAAATTTTTTAAATTTTTCCAAGCGCGTTTTCAAATGGAAAAACTGTAATATTGGAAAGAGAACATCTCATAATTCATATCATTATCAACTAAATGATGAGATTGTGCATATTTCCTATCAAACTGCTTTTTCCATATAACATTGATGATAACCGTACGAAGGTCTTGAGATAGATCTTGGCGCAATCACAATTTATTAAAGCTGTTTCTTTTGAACATAAAACTCTACAAGCGGTATGCAGCAGTAAAAAGTGTTTATAAACTTGCTGAGATAATATTTTCTTAAAAATTATTGGCCCAGCATACATAACTATAAATCTAAATCAACTGTTTTAAACCTATCAATATTCATTAAAGATCTTGTTGTCCGTTAACATTTCTCAAGTATTTGAAATTGTTTAAAATTATTAAAAGTTTAGATAACAATGTTTGAGTATTTTAACTCAATCTTGTGATTAGTTTGCCATGTAGCCAATAATTTAATAATTTTTTCATTAAATACAACATGCATCGAGGATAAATTGAGAAATCATATTTATTGGAGATAATATTAAAAATAAACACCAGTGTGATAATTTGAATTGCTTTGTTGACGAAAAGACTCATCATTTCTCTCTTATAGTTATCAATAGGAAAAATTATTTGATTTTCTTTGTCTCTCTCTCCTCGCACTGTGCATCTTTCACATCCCCAGTAGATTTTTTTTCAGAAAGGCAGGAGTATCACATACAAATGCTTTAATAGAAACTTGGAATAATCGTTCACCTAACAATAATCCAGTTTGTTGTAATTCATTTATTTTCAATGAAATCTTCTAAAAATTTATCCAAGTTATCAGGTTTTTTGTTATCTGAAAAAAATAGCAATTGGAAAAGATTCATAAGAATTTATTTCATTGTAGACTTGGCACAATATAGGCCAAAATTGTTTGGAGCTTGATCGAAACAATTACACCCCATGTACATTAAATGAATTATGTCTTCCTCGTGTAAATTTGGATTAATGGATTATTTAAGGTAATTAGTAGCACCGAAATAAATAAATTCATCCCCGTCATTATTAAATATTTGAATATTATAAGACACTTTCATTAGATTCCAAGGAAAGTTTTGATAATTGGGATAATAATCGATTTTAGAATTGAACAACGCTTCTAATTTAGTATGAGGAACTGTAGAATTTCTTGACAAAGCCTATTCTCGAAGTTCTTCGATCTCAGTATTTCATTTATATAATATAAAAAATAATTCAATGGTCGATTAAATAAATTAATATATATAAGTTCAGTAACTCAAAAGCAAGACGTTATTTGCTATCATTATTAATAATAATAAAATTATATTTAAATGAAAATATACATACATTTTGACCTTATATTAGGTCATTTTTAATGCTACATAAATTAAATAAAATCAACATTAAAACAATTCAAACGACATACTACATATTCTCGCAAAGTCATGCGCTTATAATTTAAAAAAAATTTAATCCTGAAGCAACAACACATATACAATCTGGTGAAATAGATTATTGTATAAGTGACAACGAGAAATTATAGGATCTCTTTTTAAATCTGTTCATGATGTTATTCCAGGAATAAATCTCCTCTTATTACGTATAAAATAACAGTTAACCATAATATGATAGCGTATTAATTAGATTATTAGATCTCTTCTTAATCGAAAAGCGTACATAAACAGATTGTCCACGATGTAAAGTGGCGATGTATTATACTGTGTTTCTTTAAACGATGATAATAATTAGAAAGCGAAAACATAAGAATATGACACAATTTTTATATCTTTTGAGTTCAGGTCTTAATACTGCTTACTGTATATATATTTTCGCTCTATAAAAAGAGATCCTATAACTTCTCGCTGTCATGATCTATACAATGATTTATTTCATCAGATTGCACAATCATCAACATCAGATTGTTGCTTCAAGATTAGAATTTTTTTTAAATTTATGCATAAGCACTTGACTTTGCGAGAATATGTGATATGTCGTTTGAATTGTTTTAATGTTAATTTTATTTAATTTATGTAGCATAGAAAATGATCTAACATAAGGTCGAAATAAATATATATTTTTATTTAAATACAATTTTATTATTATTAGGTAATGATAGTGAATAACTTGTTTTTACCTATTATACTCTCTAAATCTATATCAGTGGATAATCACTGATATCTGTGCCACGTGTGCTACTGGTAATCAATGAATTAAATGTGAGATCCTTAACCTAGCTAATCTTTATTATGTGATCTAACTAATTTTGTTTTGTGCTTGTATGGAAAATGTATTGGAATTAATGTGTCATTAACAAATATCAATATTTTAGTTATATAATGCTCAAACATTCTTCCTTTTTTAATTGAACTTCATTAATTTTCAGTGCTAAGTATGCCACTGTGTAATTAGTGACTATCCATTGATTCAGATTTAGAGAGTATATCTGTATATATAATATATCTGTGATAACAAAAGAACCACCAGAGATCGGATATCCAATACATCTCTAATATTTTTTTTTTAGTATATTTATTTTTGTTTACAATATTTTTATATTTTCTTTTATTTCATCAGTAAATCAATGAGAACATAGTCATAGCCGGATCCGAGCCGGATCTCCGCCATTATTATCAGTACGACGCGCCAACTATACATCGAAATAGTTACGATCGCAATGATAGTGAAGGTGGTGATGAAGATGGCAGTGATCTAGATGGCGGTGATCGAGGTAGCGGTGGTCGAAGTAGCGATAGTCGTGATAATGGTTACCGTTGTAGTTGCTATAGAAGAGTTGATCAGAATTTGAGAGGAAGGCCGAAGTTGAATATTACTATTGTAAAAAATTATTAATTTTGTAGATGTTACTGTAAAAATAAGATCTCTTATTTTAATTAAAGAAATACATACTCATAATTCGTATATTTGTGGCTTGTTTCTATATCAAATCAGCTAAAAAATGATTTCTACGAATTTGAAAATAAAATTCTTACAATTTTTTTTTTTGCAAATTGCGTAGTTTAAAATGACTACATTTTTTTAATAATATTTTAATAATATTTTTAATAATATTGGAGCTGAAGGCATATATGGAAAATTTTTAGCATATTCGTAGATATATGGAAAAATTCTTAAGAAATTATCCCGTTATATATTTGCTTCTTGTAGAACAGCACAAAATAAATTATCTTTAAAAAATTCATTTTTTATTCAAAACCTATAATCTTATACACGATCGTAAATAAAAAAATACATATGAAACGACACTGTAAGATGACATTATAAGAGAACGAAGAAGTCATAACATCTTTTTTGTAGAGTTTTTTTGTAGAGCGATTTACCATTTTTTTATTCTAACATAATACTAAATAAAAATTTGTTTCGTTATATATGTATGTATTTTACTTGTAAAAATGGTCAAGTTATACGAATAAAATTATTTTTTTATTTATACGGGTTGAACATATACGGAGGTCATTTACGTCCGCTCTCGATTTTAAATCCGCTGTTCAACGAGAAAATGGCGCCCACTATCGAATCTTCATGGACCCCTTCCTCCACTCTACAAGTTTTTTTTAGGAGTAGACTCCTAAACGGCTTATACTCAACGGCTTTGTTTGGAGTTCCAGACGTCTGTAAGCATAAGGAATAAGAATAAGGAATAAAGAATAAATAAGGGTTGCATAGTGTCAAGTTAAAAAATTAAAAGTTAAGTTAAACATTAAAAAGTTGATTAATTTTAAATTAGATTTTAGACATTTAACTTTTAAACTTAATTTAGTTACATTTTTATCGATAACTATTAACTTTTATGTGTATTTATAATAATAGTAAAGTAATTTTATGTCTTTTATGTTGTATAATCGTTATAAATAAAAATGATCAGTATAAACTGTTTCCTTTCACACTAAAGAAATATTATGAACAATAACTTATATTTTTAAAGACTTAAAGCTTTTTTAAAGATTGAGCTTTTGTACTTGACGATATCATTTCAATATACATCAAACTTTGTTCAATGCTAGCGGAGTCGTTACTCTGTTGAATATCTCCATAGCTAATAAATTTTCATTCGATGCTAGCAGAAACTGCTTTCCAGTTTTTTCTTCTTCTATCATAGAGGGATGACATAGAGAGATTTACACAAATTCTCTGTTTTATAAACATAAATTCTCTACTTTAAAAACAAATTCTGTGTTTTAAAAACACAAATTCTCTTCTTTATAAATTATTTTTTATATAATTTTTGTTCTTATAGAAAGAATTTATTTTTAAGAGAATTTCTATTTTAAAGCAGAGAATTTGTTTTTAAAGGGTTACACCACTTTGACCGCCTAAAAATCATAGATAATTTTGGGAATTTTTTTAAGGAAAACAATGAAAAATTTGTTATAAGTCTTTTATAGAACAAGTCTTTAGCTATAAAATTATATATTTTTCAACTTTTTTTTAATGAAAAATGACGACACTAGCCATTGTACTGAATGTTGTTTTTTGCTGCGACTGTTAAATCGGCGTTGCGGGATCTGACTTTCGGTTGAACCTATTAATTAATAGAATAATTAATAGAACAAAAAGAAAAAAATTTTTATTTTCTCTTCGTAATAAGTACTAAAGAAATACGTACGAATATTTCGAAATATTGATTTTTACAAAAATGGCGAACCTTTGAAAAAAAAGTTTTATTTTTTATCAAAAAATTTCATCAAAAAATGTTAATAAAAAAAAAGTTTTTAACATATCGCAAAATCCGTATGTATTTCTTTAGATTATATCAAAAAGAAGATTTAGTAGTGTAAATTTCAAGTAAATTGAATGAACAGTTTCTGAGATCCGCGCAACGCCAACTTTGCAAATGTAGTTACGAGAAAAACGCATTTAAAGTTTTGCTTTGCGATATTTCGTGTTAAAAAAATATCAAATTTACCTTTAATTTGCCTGGGCTATACTGTCCTTCTATATCATCGATGTTTTCTTTTCTGCTCATTATGGATAATTTTCAAGCATCTTTAGCGTATGATGATGATTGCGCGCTCAACAGCCTTCACGCGTTAGATGTCCGCTTCAGTGCAGAAAGTATATAAATTATGATCGATATTTAGTTGTAAAACCTGCATAATCTCCAAAATACTAAATCCATCATTGAATTTGCAAACAGCAATATCTGATGCTATATTGAATATTTTTTTATCGCTTGAATATGTTTTCGGTGCTATTGACCATACAACAGCTTTGAAGCTGTCGTTATTATTTTGAGTAAAGTCTCCTAAGCAACGGTTTAAAAGATTGCTTAAAATCTTCGTAAATAAGTTTTACGGTATCGAAAACTGCTTTATTAAGAAACAGTTTATGTCTATACTCTTCTAGATTACCAGAAGCTTTTGCTTTCTGCCATGAGCACGAATTTGCGCCGAGCGGATAGTTATCGTGTTGCGGTACTTCATCTGCGGAGACTTTATGGTACAGTGTCGCCCATATTTCATTCTTCATTTTCTCGATAGAATTATAATTTCGACTAAGATCATAATGTAGGGTCTTTCAATAAGGACGTTCGATTTTTAAATGTAAATAAAACAAGTTGTATATGAGATATCCACTAAATTTTTTTTTATTTGAAAGAATATTTTATGGCATTAAGTATGGAATATAACGTCACTCAAATATTCACCGCGGCTTCGCTTGATGACACGTATTCGGGCGGTCCAATTTTCGATGACTTTCTCGCATAAATCTGGCTGAATTTGCTGGATGGCATTTGTTATGTTGACTTTGAGAGCAATTGTTTGCGGTTTCATATAGACCTGCGATTTAAGATAGCCCCAAAAGAAGAAGTTTAAATCGCACGATCTCGATGGCCAGTTCACGTCGCCGCCGCGCGAGATAACCATGCCCTCAAATCGCTCGTGCAGAATGTCCATCGTGTGTGGCACGTAGCGCCATCCTGTTGGAACCACATGTTATCGGTATCCATATCATCCATTTTAGACCACAAGAAGTTGCTTATCATCGATCTGTAGCGCTCGCCGTTAACGGTTATGGCAATGCCCGCTTCGTTTGGAAGAAGTACAGACCGATGATTCCGCCAGATCAAAATCCGCACCAAACAGTGATTCTTTCTCGAGATGTATTTGGAGCTAGTGTACCTCGCGTGGATTGGTATCGTCCCAAATTCGACAATTTTGCTTGTTCACATATCCATTCATCCAAAAATGGGCCTCATCGCTAAAGATAATTTAGCGAAATTTAGGTTAACTTCCAACTGCTCCAGAACCCAATCAGCGTTGTCTATCTTAAGTTCCTGGGTCAGTTGAATTTTATAGGGGTGCAGACCCAAGTCCCGACGCAAAATTCGCCAAGTTGAAGTCGCAGAAAGGCCAAATTCTTGTGAATGACGAGAAATTGACCGCCTCGAGTTTTCCCATACATTCTCACGCACAGCAGCGATGTTTTCAGCAGACCTTGCGTTTCGGCGACGTACTGTTGGCTGATTATTTATCGAACCGGTTGATTCGAATTTGGCCACCAAACGTCGAATAGTCGATCTCCTCGGCAGGACGGTTGTGGCGAGGATAAAAATCACGTAATGCGCGGAATGTTTCTCGAACGGAGCACTGATTTTGATAATAAAATTTTATGATTTGCACACATTGCTCAACACTATGACCTTCCATGATGATTGGCCATACACTACTAAACAATTCACAACAAATTTGACAGATGTCACTTTAATGGTTACTATGATCTAACAACTTTTTGAGCGTCGTATTGAAAGACTCTATATATTGTTAAATCGTCGATTAATCTTGCTGTTTCTCTTTTTCGCCTTTTATCATCTTTTTTCGAAGTGCGAAGTTGTGTACCCATATGCTTCTGTACATGATCGCTACATTTTTTTTCAAATTCGGTAATATCTGCAAGGTTGAGCATCTATAACACTTTGAAAATTTTCGAATCTCCGCCGCCAATGTATTGACAATATTTTAGTCCATGCAAAGTTTCGGAGCGAGAAAACATTTCGACTATATCATCTATCTCCATTTTTCTAGCAAATCCTTCCATGATTTATTTGACTATTCTCATTATGCAATTTAGATCATTCTTCAGATCACTCTATAGTATCCTTTTTAGTTTTCCAAAATTCATAGAATTTACAATTTTGATTTGCTTTGACAAGCATATCTATGATTTTATTTGTGTGCCATCTGATTAACGAAGCTAAGCTATACAACGATGAAAATTCTCTCTTTCTCCATGATCCATCGTCGGACACTGTTGTATCGGTAATTTGTCCTTCTTCTAGAGATCTTTTTTCTCGGCAGCTGCTTTTTTCATTGATTTCTCATAAACATTCTAATAGCAACGGAAATGCCTCGAACGACCGTAAAACGATTGAAAAATTGGATGTGACAGATCCATAAATGCACAAAATTTTGTAATGCCAAACCAATGCCTAATAACCGCAAATACAATGCGGCGATTAATACCGTATGCGTAATTGTTAAATAAGGCGACTAACACTTATTGAACTTGATTCACATTTGTCACAAATAACGATGATTTTAAAATCTAAGCTTGTTGAATTTTACATTTGATCCACATTTTCTACACTACTAATTCAAAAATCAGAGAGAATACAGCTATGAAGTTTATGAAACGATATATCCAAACGACCTGTCTACATGAATTTCATATTCACCTTCACACATATTAAGTTTTTTGGCAGATGTGCTTACATTCTCGATGTTTTTTAGAGAAAATCGTTTCAACGGTCGTTTATTTGAAGCTGTGGACTTGCTCGCTTGTGATATTAGTTAAAGTCTTTTTTGTGGAATACACAACGTTTGACATTTGATAAAGTAAGCGCGAAAATCTATTACAGTGTAGAAAATCTATTACTTTATAACGTCTAAACACGGTCTAAACAGCAGCGTATAAATAGCTATTCTGATATTATCTGTATAACATATGATTTCAAAAAAACCTTACTGCCACCTACGTGTATAAAATCAAAGCTGTTAGTTATTGATCTAATTTACAAGTTCAGGTATTCCGAATTGTTCCGAACTCATCGGCACTACAGACACGCTTCACTAAACTGGCTCGAAACTTGATTAAAAAATATGAATTTTTTAATTTTAACTATTAGAACTTTTAAGACTATAAACTATCATTTAAGGCAAAAACAAAAATTCGAATTTTTTGAAACCTCCAAGGTGGTGTAACCCCTAACACACAAATACCTAAAAATTAGATAAAATTGGATAAAATTGCCAAAAATTATACCACTTTTCACTTAAAGATTACTCATAAAAATTTTCACTCATAAAAATTACGAAGAATATTCTTAAATTTTTGCAGCACAATAAACTGCACTCTTTTCCTTTTCATTTGTAATTTTTTCGTAATTTTTTTTTTGATGTTTAACACTAGAATCGTCGAAATTCGATACTTTCCTAAAACTGCTAAACGCACCAATTTATGCTTTTTTCCAATCAATAAAACGTTATTTTGATATATTATTTGAGATTATGCACAGGGTGAGTCATTTTAATCGAACCAGGCAAATATCTCGACAAATATGGAAGATACGGAAAAATGTTTCAAACAAAAATTGTATGGTTCGGAGAAGGATATAAGAGAATATAAGAAGATTGATTTGACCTTTGATGGCGTCGCCAAGGTCAAGGTCACAAATGATTTTTTTTAATGGAACACTCTATTTTTTATGGCAGAATCTAATAGTTGGTGTTAAGAGCTTTTCAAAACATTGTAATAAAGTTATTTCTCTTCGTCCTTTTCGAGTTTCAAGGCTGAAAAGTTACAATATCGCTGGCATTAGCATTAGCATAGACGCAAGGTGTCCGACGAAAAGCTAAAACCTCTTGAATGTTGTTCGAGAACATGTCCTCGATAACATTTGTCAAGATCAAAGTCAATGAAGATTGTATTATCATTTCTTATTTTCATTTTTACGTAACAATAAATTTTTAGCAAAAATTAAAATAAGAGGAATAATCAGGACTAGGTAAAATTTCGAATTCCATTTAAAATATTAATTATAAAATATTTTTAAAAAGTGTATTTAAAATGCAAAATTCCTTTCAAATTCCGTTGAAAATAAAGTTCATACGTAAAATAAAAAATATATACCATCTTGATGGAAAGTTTTTACGAAAAAGTTTTTTATATAAATTGAGATAAGAACTTAAAAAATCCTTAATTTTTTAATGGAAGTAATGTTGTTTGTTTGAAAAACCAAGAATAAACTTCCTCCTCCCTCAAACAACGTCTCTATGTCTCACTATAAATAACAACGAAAAATTAAGAATTTTTGAGACAAACAAACCTCACTATATATTCCACTACGAATATCTATGAAAAATAACATTTATAAAATCTTGTTTCACTCTATGTTACTCTAAAATAAAATAATTTATAAAAGACTTAATAAATTAAAATTATTTCAGTCATAATTATTAAAAACTTACATATCAATATGTTTAATGATAGTCTGTTATAATACGATATGGAGAGAGACATCGTTGCAATGAGAAAGTTTAATTGCAGTAAGTAATACAAAGGAATAAAGAAAACGTCTGATAATTAAATTAAAAATAAATATTATTGGAAATAAATATATAAACATAACTATGACCTATTTAAAACAAAGAAATATCAATCCTACTAAATCGTAATATTGTACAATGAGCTTAATAATTCTGTAATGAGCTTAATAATTCATATGGAGATTAATCGCTGAGACAATATTTATTAAAAAGCAAAAAAACGGATTAAACTTACAGATCTATTCTTGGAATGCCAACGTTTCATGAACCTTGCAGTCCACTTCATCAGGGTGAGGAGCCCTGAGATCTCAGCCCCGAAGTGGACAAGGTTCACGAAACGTTGGCATTCCAAGAATGGATCTGGACATGGAGAAAACCCGCGAAACGCATAATCTTTATATAGGAAACATCCGTGGAAGCCTCAAGAATATTATCAACTCTATATCATTTTGTAAGTTTAATCCGTTTTTTTGCTTTTTAGTAAATATTATCTCAGAGATTAATCTCTTATAATTTCTTTTTTCGTCTAAGACTCTGATATTGTCCCAATCGAATTCATGATTGTGCTCAATTCTGTGTTCTGTAATGACGGTTTTTAAAATTTCTTAAACAAACAAATATTGGTGAGCACCGAAACTATATTAATAATATACTACTTCGCAGTCCGTCATTACACAGAATTGAGCACAATCATGAATTTGAGTGGGAAAATATCAGTCTTGGATGAAGAAAGAAATTATAATAAGAGATTAATCTCTGTGGTGATATTTATTAAAAAGCAAAAAAACGAATTAAATTTACCAAATGATACAGAATTATTAAGTCCATTGTATCTTACAATAATTGAATTTTTAAGCACGATGTGCGATTCAGGAGCCGATGCGATTTCGATAACTTTATCCCAACATCACAAAATAATCGCAATTAAAGAAAACATTCTTAAATCTAAGACAAATTATTAAATTTGCTATTGTACTTACGGGAAATATCTGTGGATATCGAAGAAGATACCATAAAAATATTCTTATTTTTTTTCCTTAATCTATTACGGACTAAACCTGCAAACCATGAACATTCTTATTCCTTATTCATATACATGCATATAATAATTACATATTATCAACGTTTCGTTTTTTTTCGTTTTCAGAAATTTGGAAATATGTATAAAAAATAGTAAGACATTAAAGAATTTAAATTCATAAAAAAATTTCAATTACGAATAATATTAAGTAAAAGCATGACAAATATGTATAAACGAAATGTAATTACTATATGGCACAATGATCCATCGCTTCTTTCATAAAAATTGACATCAGAAATGTCTGACACTTGATCACAAATCACATCAGCAATTACGCTAATATTATGCTGTAAAACCTCAAATTTCTTAGGCAGTGATAATATATATCATATCCAGAATACTATACAAATATTATATGAACTATCAACGATCGTTGCTAAGAAGAAAACAAATGTAACGCGCGAGAACACATAGTCAAGCGTAGGAAATTTTGGAGTGCAAGTACGAGCAATCCCGCGAATGTTCGCAATTATTCAGATGGGTTCCGGGTACACGATCTTAATGAATTATTTTTTTTATTCGTCTGTAACCTCAGATATTACACCAGTATTTTTAGATTTTGGTTCCGAACGCTGGGACAAGTATAGGAAATTTTCGAGCGCACATCGGCGATGTGCGAGTTTTCGCCATTATTCAGAGGATTCTGTGATCGTTATCTCGAATTATTTTTTTTCTATCATCAGTAATATTAGACACTGCTTTCATACTTTTAAATTTTCCCAGAACGCGAGACCGCGATCTTTGTTTAAAACGTCTGGATATACATTGGAAATTTTTGGATATATGTATATATGAGTGATCTTCAATTGTCTGTTATTTCAGTGTGGTTTACCTTTTCGTTTCACTCCACTTCAATCACATTTCTGTAGAACTTTTTTAATGAAAATACTTGAAATATTATTTTAATTTCACTTCTTTTTTTATTATTTTTATTATCATGTATATTATTTTTTTTGCAAAATATACTTGAAGCCTTTTTTTATATATATTTTATATATATTTGCAATATCTCAGCATTATCAATTTTAGAAGCTAGTAATGAATAAAAGATGATCTTCTTGTCGTATACTAAATCCTAATGTTTCATAACGTATTTCATATGTATGTATACTAAAAC
>NW_017259537.1:468540-472053 GCF_001594045.1 Atta colombica | reverse complement strand
TATATATATATATATATACATAACGCAAACCATAAGTTTTCAATACTCGTATGACCCAGCTAACGCTAAATATTCTTGAAATATTCATAAAATATTCATAAATATTCATAATTTCTAAAATCCTAAAAAAAAACATTCTAAAAGATTCCTAAAGTTCCAAAAAAATATTCTAAAAGAATTCCGGAATATTTACGGAATGTAAAAGCAACATTCAAATATCGATTAAAAATTCCATTTATATATCATTACATATTCCGAGAATATTCCATATACCATATGTTCCCCGAAATTTTAATTTTTCCAGAAATTCTGATAATCCTTGAATCAATTTTTAAAATTTTTCCTTGAAAAATACACTTGACCTTAGAACCCAATGACCCCCCTCAATGACCTTAGAACTCAATTTGAGACTTACTTTAGGCGAAATGCTGCGCTCCATATATTATCTCCTAGATAATTCTTGTTAACGAGTAAATGCTTTCCGCCGCATCTATCGGCGGATATATATATTGCTCGCTCGCTCGCGATTTTCGTGATATACAATATTCTGAATGTTTCATCGGCATTTGTATTCTGTCATGATTCTTTTACTGAATCGGAATACCTATTCGGCACATTGAGAATATGAATCGAATTTTCTATAAATATTTAGTTAACTGGGAACACAGCCTAATACTATCGTTTTATAATGTTTGAATTATATTTTCAAGTATATAATAGCTCTTCAGCTTTAGCATTCCATTTTATAATAGTATATTAATTTACAAAGATGCCCATTGCTAATCAAGTCTTATTGTTAGATGAAAGATCTCACTGATCGTTTATACGTCAACTGGAATGCATTGGAAACTTCAGAAGAATACAACATTATGAGGAAATATGCCAAAAATGGTAGACGATACTCTCTAGGATACTCATGTAAGAATAAATTGTGCAATCTCTATCCGCATCTTCTTATCTCTGCTCTTTTTGTTTTAAAAATTAATAATTTAATAATTATTAGATAATTATTTCATTTTTTTTGCGTAGTGTATTGCTTTGTAGCTCTTTATCTGTTCCTATCAATGTCTCTTATACCGCAACTGTTGGATGTTGTATTACCTCTCAACAAATCCCGCTCTATTCTATTGACGTATCCAGGATATTACTTTGTCGATGAAAGAGAATACTTTTTTTACATCTTCTTTCATGCTATCGTAGCCTGGGAAATTGCTATGATTGGAATAGTCGCCCACGATTGTATATTTGTAACTTATGTTGAACATGTTTGCAGTATGTTTGCTGTAGTCGGGTAAGTGAATAATTTAATATGCATTGTAAACGAAATGAATATTTTTATAATTTTATTTCGATTCCACATGAAATGGATAATACCTTACAAATTGCTTGTAGATTTCGTCTTGAACATTTATTTTATAATCGCAATGACCAAGTGAAGACTATAAATACGGATGATGCATACTGCAAAAGAATCGCGTTCATTGTACATGTACATCGAAAAACTTTAAAGTAAATGTATAAAATCGAATAAAATACCATTATAATACGGTAACGGTGTAATGTGGATTTCCATTTAAAGATAAACAAATATCCGGACACAAATTCGAATCATCATTAAAATCTTATATCTCTCGTTTGTCACAGGTACGCGCAACTTCTTGAAGATACGTTTAACGTATCTTTCGCTATGCAAATATTAATAGTAACAATAGGAATGAGCATTACCTTGCTACAAGTATGTATTCATTTGTATAAAATGGTATATGTATGCACTATGCAAAAAATTAAAATATACTTACATTTTTTATCCTGAAGATGATGCAGCAGAACAACAGTAATATTTTAGAATCAATGAGATACGCATTATACATTATTGGTGAACTGATACATTTATTTTTTCTGAGTTTTGAAGGGCAAAAATTGATAGATCATAGTCTTCAAATACGCGACAAAATGTAAGATTTTTCTTTCTAAAAAAAAAGATGTTTATCACTCATCTCACATATTTTTGTTTTCCATTCTTATATTTTATGCGAAATACAAATTTATAGATACAATAATTGTTGGTATAAAGTATCCATAAAGTCACAAAAATTAATTATATTGATAATGATAAAGACTCTTCGATTGAGTTTCTTAAGCGCTGGCAAAATTTATATTTTCTCTTTAGAGAGCTTCACTATGGTAAGACCTGATTATTACAAGCAAATAATGCTTTGGAGTTCCTTTAACGACAAGTTACACTTTTATTTTAAAGGTTCTACAAACTTCAATGTCATACTGTACGGTACTTGCATCCTTTCAATAGCTTATATTATTAGCCGGCGATTAATTGCGCTGTAGCATATCATTATCGAAAGCACATATCATCTTTGTGAAATTCTCCTCTCAATAGTTGTAATTAATCACATATGTACGAAATATTTTCAATTCGTATTAAGTCGATTTGCTCGAATATCCAAGTATTATTATGTATATTGCACATGAATTTAACTTTCCACGAGTCTCTAAACGAGAAGGTTCAACTTTCAGAGAAAAAAAACTAAGCAAAAAAATGAAACTTTCTACTGATCAATATGTTTATTATGTCTAGGGAACTTGCAAAACGGTATAAAGTTTCGCTTTTCTTTACATTATATTTAATGTCAAAGGAATAAATGCCTTTCATGCCCTACGTAAGAATTACGTGTCATACATTGCTGCGTAGAGACACACCATGATTAGTTACACGAAAACTGCAGCTGTTATAGAGGAAGCATATAACATTATATATCATCACTATTATGGATGTATGACATGTTTAATACACACAAAACATACACACACACACACACACGTATATTTTAAATTAATATACCAAGGGCGACAAAGACTTGAATGAAATAAAGTTTTCAAGTTAGTCGACTAGACGAAGCTGTCTTTAAACTATGGATTCCAATTATTACGGGGTTGTTAAAAAAGTATCATCATTGGTTGGTCAATGGCCGTATCAGAATCCAAAAACGAAATTAATCTGTTTGAGCTTCGTGACTTTAAGCACATTTTCTATAGTTATTCCACAAGTAATTGATAACTACAATTTTTTTGATAAAATTGATTATAGGAGCATGATCAAGTGTGGATAAATAAACGTGTATTTCCAGTTGGCTAAATTCGTCCTATGTAACGGAGACATGCAATGTATATTTCAAACTATGGCAGCACATATGTTGACAATTATAACATTAGTGAAGCTATATACATGTCACTTAAACCGATATAAAGTATGTGTTAATCACGTTATGACGCTCTGTGCATCGAATTTATTATATTAATATACGTAGAGAGTATGGTATCTCGAACTATAATTCCATCGTAAAGTACATTTTAAGTTAGAAAAGTTTTACACACACACACACACACACACACACACACACACACACATATATATATATATATATTAGGTGTAGTAAAAAGAAATCCATTATTTTTACATGAAATTGAATGGAAAAATAATGGATTTCTTTTTCCCAC
>NW_017259537.1:465038-468524 GCF_001594045.1 Atta colombica | reverse complement strand
TATATATAAATTATTAATTAATTGAGTAATCCTAGATCAAAGTTTTGATTGATCGGCTATTCCTCGAATGGGATGAATTGGAAACACCAGAAGAATATGAAATTATGAAAAGATATGCTAAAAATGGCAAGAGATACTCTTTAGGATATTCACGTATGAATTAATTAAATCATTGTATGATTTTTATTTCCAAATATCGATCTCTATTATTTTCGAAAATAGCGACTTGAATTTATTTTTTAAATTTGCAATTCAGAATTGTTGGACGAAATATGTCTTTATTCGTGGATGCCCTATATTTTATATATTGTAATTTGTTGCAGTATATTGCTTCATATCCGCATTTCTATTCCTATGTATGTCACTTATACCGCCACTGCTAGATATCGTATTACCTCTCAATGAATCTCGTCCTATACTGCCAGTTCATCCAGGATATTATTTTGTTGATGAAAAAGAATATTTTTTCTATATTTTTTGGCACGCTGTCGTGGTCTGGGAAATAGCAGTGACCGGAATAGTGGCTCACGATTGTATGCTTCTAACTTATATAGAACACGTCTGCAGTATTTTCGCCCTAGGCGGGTAAAAACAATTGACATAATATTAGTGAAATTCATATGCATATGATATATTGTGAATATATTTGCAGATTTCGATTTGAACGATTGATGTATAAATATAATGAATATGAAAATGATACCATAACAGTTTTACATTCTCATACAAGTGACATGTTTCGCAAGCGAATTGCATTTTCCGTATATACACATCGAAAGGCTTTAAAGTAAGTAATTTGGCAATGAAGAGAAAGAGAGAGAAGAGGAAAAGGAGAGAAAGTTTGATATTATTATTCTCTCATTTTTATCGTAGATTTGCTCAACTGATCGAAGATACATTTTCGATAACGTTGGCTCTACAAATAGCATTAAATACAGTAATGATTAGCATTACCTTGTTACAAGTACGTATTTATTTATTATCTCAAGATTCTATTCGACATGTTCTTTATACTGCAGTTATATAAAATCAGATATATTGCATAAAATTGCGAGAAAATAAATGCAAAGGATTAAAGTGTTATACTTTTCATACTGCATGGAGATTACGCAGCACAATGCCAGCGTTTTTATAGTGATGAGATACGTAGTATATGTTCTCAGTCAACTGATTCATCTATTCTGCCTCAGTTTCGAGGGACAAAAGTTAATAGATCACAGTCTTCAAACGCGCGATAAAATGTAAGAAAAATTTTTTTGGAAAATATAACATACCCTATTACAGAATTTAATTAGCACACGTGTATTACTGATGACAGTGAATTAATTAAGTATATATAATGCAGCTACAATAGTCTTTGGTATACAACAACTCCCAAATCACAAAGGATGCTTTTGTTTGTCATGCAAAAGGCCCTTCATCCTGTTTTCTTGAGCGCCTGCAAGATTTACATTTTCTCAAGGGAGAATTTTACCATGGTAAAAATAAAGTGATATCTGCACAAACGCGATATGTATATTATATAATTGTGACACAAAATGATTTTAATAATACGACTTGAATCTAATGTTTTTAAGGTCGTGCAAACTTCCATGTCATACTTTACGGTACTCGCGTCTCTGGAATAATTACTGGAACAATGGCCACTGTCTACTATTGAGAGTACAAATTAGTTCGGTCCGTTTTCCTAAAGATGACTCCAGCTGTTGTGAATGGTTCATAGTGACAGCTGATTTTGGCGGTTTTAGAGAAGTTAAACATCTGCTAATAATATTTAGTTTATATCACTTTGAGTTTCATAGAAAAACCTTGATTTTTACTGTGTTTGAAATGTCGAATTTTGTGTTAACCAAGCAGTATTTGCGGGAGGTTTTGATTTTCTACTTTAATTGAAAGAAAAGTGCGGCTGAAGCTCATCGAATGCTTGTCGAAGTTTATGGTGACACTGTTCCAACTGATAAATCATGCAGGTAATGATTTTGACGTTTCAAAGATAGAGATTTCAGCATTGAAGACAAGCCTCGCTCTAGAGAGCAAAAAAATTCGAAGACAAAGAATTAGAGGCATTACTCGAAGAAGATCAAAGTCAAACGCAAGAGAAGCTTGCAGAATCATTGGGGGTCAACAAGCCAATGTATGATTGAGAGCCATGGGATTCAAAAACAAAGAAATTGAGTGCCTTATGAATTGAAACCGAGAGACGTTGAAAGGCGATTTTTCACTTGCGAATAACTGATTCAAAGACAACAGAGAAAAGGTTTTTTGCATCGGATTTAACTGGAGATGAAAAGTGAATATTCTATGACAACTCCAAGAAGAAAAAAATACTACGCTAAATCCGGTCAATCGTTGCCATCGACATCAACACTACGACCGAACATTCATGGTTTGAAGATCATGCTCTGATAGGACCAAAAGGATCTTGTTTACTATGAACTGCTGAAACCTGGCGATTCCATAACGAGCGATCAGTATCGGCTACAATTGATTCGTTTGAGCCGTGCATTGCAGGAAAAACGGCCAGAATACGAGCAAAACATGATAAAGTTATTCTTCTTCACGACAACGCTCCGCCTCATATCGCTAAAGTCGTAAAAAAATATTTGGAAACGCTCAAATGAGATGTTTTACCGCACCCGCCGTATTCTCCGGACATTGGTCCTTCTGATTACGGTTGTTCCGAAGGATGCAGCAAGTCACCGGTTCACTTCTTTCGCAAAAATCAAAAATTGGCTCCAAAATTGGATCGCCTCCAAAGACGAGTCATTTTTTCGAGATGGAATTCGAAAATTGCCTGAGAGATGGGAAAAAGTAGTAGGCAACGATGGACAATACTTTAATTGATCTGTTCATTCATTTTGTTTTGAAATAAATGCACAAAAAACGGACCAAACTAATTTGTAACTCCCAATAATTAGTTTCTTGCATCTAGTGACGAAGTTGCATCTGTAATAATTGTGTACATGAACACATTTATCAATATGCAAATAATACTGCAAGTAATATAATAATGATCACATATATATCTCAATATCTTGTACTTGCATATAATGTGTATGTATATAAATAGATTCATTGCTTTCTTTCAGATAGCAATACCATAATATGTATATAATCCATATATCTTACAAGTCTTGTACAATATTCTTTATTATCAAGGGATGAAAATTTGAGCAAAATAAAAAATTTGGATGTGATTATAAGAAAATAATGTTATAAAAGACAATTATATGTATATCGCAGAAAGTTAAAAGAATATTATTGAAATGTTGCAATGTTAAAGTATTATATTAATATTTTATCAATGTTGTATCTATATTCTTTTATATTGATTAATGTTGCTGCAACATCGAAATAACATTGAATCAATTACACACACACACACATACACACACACACACATACACACACCCCACACACACACCCCACACACACACACACACACACACACACACACACACACACACACACACACACACACACACA
>NW_017259537.1:462599-464938 GCF_001594045.1 Atta colombica | reverse complement strand
CACACACACACACACACACACACACACACACACACACACACACACACACACACATACATATATATACACATCGAAATCTATTTGATTTTGCAAAAAATGAACAATTTATTCTATCATCTATTAGAATGTTAGGTAAATAGAAAATTTAAATCATCACTTAAATTAATCTTTTAACGATACTTATTTCTAAATGACATATCTATGTCAAAAGTACAAGATAGTGTCTCGTGCTAAGTATATGCGTCCGTATAACTAGGAGACACTAGTAGGAGACACAATATATCTTTATTTCAACCATTGAGTTAATCAAAAACATTATATTCTGTAACTGCGAGCAACATAACTTCATCGTGTGCTTCTTGCTCTCCTCGTACTTAAAAATACCCTTTTCACTCGACAGTGTAATATCTCGACAGCTAGGTGGGTTTTTCCACAAAGCAAGAATTAATTAATTATTGTTATTTTATTATGAGCACAAGTTCTAGAGCACAAGTTAAAAGTTTTAAATAAATATATTATTATTAAATGATTGAAAGCTATACACGTATATTAATAATAATAATACTATATTATTATTACTATTAATATGAATAATAAAAATATTTTCAATTATTATTTTAAAATTATTTTAAAAAGAAAGTTTTTAATTCATTATTTAAGTTGAGGAAGCTTCATTAATTCCATTCGTGTAGTATAGTTAATAGGAACGCTCTTGAGATGAAGTGGTACGCGTGTTGTTTATAAATATCCGATAATTCATTACTAGGCAATGCACGATAACAGTAGATGTTGCCAACGAAATCCGAAATGTGCAAATCCCAGCTCTAATTTAAAGAAAGCTGTAATAAGACGACAGAGTGTAGCAGAAGCATCTAGAGCACTAGAAACGTAGGTATTCGCATCCATCATTTTTATTTCTTTTCCTACTCCTCGCTCTATCTCCATTCCATCACTGAGCTGTGACAGGTTATGGTTATTATAGATTATAGCTTCTAAGTTGTTGGAAACCTTGTAGCTTCGTATTTATATATTTTCAGACTTCGAAATTTTACTATAAAACTAAAGGACAAAAAAAAGATATTAAAAAACTGAAATTTATTGTATATATTATTGTATATATTAACGGAAAAAATTTATAAAATGCCTTGTTGCGTTGCAATAAACTGTATCAATAGATCAGAAAAAAGTATTCGATTATTTAAATTTCCTGCGGATAATATTCGTCGACAACTTGTTGTATTGCTGTAAAATAAATTACATGACTTGAATAAATATCACTACACTTCCTGGCAGATGAAAAGTTTCAATTCTTTTCTTCAAATTGACATATTTGGCACCTTATCTAGAAATAACCCGAACATCAGACACTCTTTAGGTCCACTAATTACGATAGATGTTCAACTGATTTTGAGAGCATAAATGGAATGAAAGAAGCAAAATTTTAAGCAGCAAATACAAATCATAACATAAGAATACTTAATCATATTATTATGTTAATAGAATAGAATGAGAAGAACTTTTAGGTATTCGCGAAGTTTATCAGATTTATGTATACCTAGTCTATAAGTAAAAAAGAACATTAATGTCCTATCTCGAATCGCCGCAGGGACAGGCCGGCGAATCAACAATATCCTTCCGCAGGCTGTATGCTAAGTTGTAATGGTTGGATCTGATTCTAGAAATGGTGACGATTTCCTCTCTTTTTAATTTTTTATTGAAAATCATGATTTGGGTGAACTATTTCTGTGATAATCATCGTATAACTACCCTTTAAATAATGCAGTAGTCTAAAATAAGGTTGATATTTGATCATGTGGGATTGCTTTGAATCAATCAAGAAACTTGGAACGGAATTTTGAATTTGGGTCGATGTCCATGGAGGGCAGCCTCGTTGGCTAGCTGCAATTTCGTTACCTCTATGTCCTGATATCTAGACTAAATTGATGGTGAAACCATGTTATTTCATGTAAGAAAGACGGTTTTTTACATCGTGAATGAGGTAATTTGTGTTATTGGAGTTGCCAAATGAAATGGCTTGTAGCGCGCTTAGGGAGTTAGAGCAGATAGTGACCTCACAGCATCGATTCTCGATAATAAAAGTGGCCTGTAAAATGATCCTCCAAATTTCGGTCGAGAAGATCGAAGTTTCTGGTGCAATTTATGCTTGATATTTATATTAAGTTTGGCTGAGAAGATCGTCAATGCTAACCACAGACTTCCACAGATTTACATTTAGACCCATCTATGAAAATGAGAAGATCTCAGTATATTTAGCTGATAGTTCCAGAAAATGGGCCCATATTGGCTATTCGTTTTCCTAGGGATGGAAGTTAAGGAGT
>NW_017259537.1:452762-462499 GCF_001594045.1 Atta colombica | reverse complement strand
TATATATATATATATGATACAGAAAATCTTTGCACAGACTTAAGTGCATATTTTGGGACGACATATTGTTTAAGCGCAGGAATTGCCGATAAAGTTTGCTGTCTTCTTGGCGTAGAGTATGCAACTCTCTCCAGATAGTCAAAACTCACTAGAGCTAGAGTATTTCTTCTAGAGAAGGCTTTATAAATATACCTGGATGTCATGTACCCGAATCTTAGATGCAATAGCGTTTCCTTAGCTTCTGCCATTAGACATTGATAGGTGTGGACATACGGAAACCGAGAGCCAAGCATAAATTTTTGTTAAGCCGGTCCAGTTACTCGCTTTTATTGCCCTTTAACTTGAATACCTAGCATCCGTATTCTATAGCTAATCGGAAGATGGACCTATATAAATTAAGAAGAATGCTCGGATGCGAACCCCACTTAGTGCCTGCTAGAACAGACAAAATATTAGTTAAAGATCGCTTGTTAATCAGAGATTTGAAATGATGCCCTTCAACTTAGGATCCAATATCCAAGAAAGTGATGACGTACGCTCTGGAAATTTTCTTTTCTTGGATTTTAATTTTAATATCCGAGTGGGTGTTTGCTTTTCCTTATGAAGAACATCCACGGGGAAGGTGATAATTCTAGACCTCTACTTCTGAGATAAGTGTATATATTATTGAGCGGTGTTTGTTCTGAGATTCTTGCAGCTTCAACATCACTGTTACTTGAGGATATAACTGTATCATCAGCATATTGTAACAGAATGATGTCCTGCACTCATTAATATCCGCGCAGTAAAAGTTAAAGAGAAGGAGACTGAGAATGGACCTCTGTAGTGTGCCCTTCGAAGTAGTATGGGCCCTTGAGTTCTCCCTCACAAATGAATGATACTGATCTATTGGTAAACAGGTTGTTCACGAATTTTCTTGTTTTGGATGGAATTCCCAAGCGATTAGAGATCCTCGACGAGAATAGAGGGAATGATATTATCGAATGCACCCTCTAATGCACCCAAAAATACACCTATAGTGATAGCGTTGTCAATAAATCTTTCCTGGATATAGTTAATGAATGCAACAAGGTAATCAGCGCATGCACTGAAGACAGAAACTGTTTGATTGCAGAGAAGTAAAGCCCTCGACTCCACGTACCATCTCAACCTTCAATGTATAATTTTTTCCATAATTTTCAGGAAACATGAGAGTAATGAGATCGATTTGATACCCCGCATTATCCGCTGGCGTGAAATCAGAAAAGTTAGTACAGAAATTCTGTGAGCAAAGACTTTCATCTGAGAGAATTCAACCTGATTTTATACTTGAAATGTGTATTCAGTTGTATCATAAGATTCATTCTTATCGCAATCGGAAAGTGGTCGCTGGAAATTGATATCTGACACTGTATGGCAGCTATAGGCGGCATCGAAGGCATGGCGATTACGAGGTCAATGACCGAAATCCGTTCCAGGGGGAGTCAGAAGAGTAGCTTGCAGATTAATTCAATCATTGCAAATAATCAAGTTACGATTCTCTATAGAGTGCAGTAGAAATCTGCCTGATGAATCGGTTGAGGTGCAGCCCTAAGCAACATTGTGCAAGTTCAAATTCCCGAGAAGAAGCAAAGTTTTGCAGCGCTACATAATTAAGCAAGTATTCAAAGACCGTCGGTGGAGTGTGACCCCAAATATCTGTATAAGTTAATAATGCAAAGAGAAGTATTTTGAGCAGGAATAGAAATTTTTATGCCAATGAGCTCGATAGACTGATGTTAGAGGTAAGAGAGATCAAGAAAATCGAATTGTATAGACTTTTTAATGGCAATTGTAACTTCGTTCTGCCCGGAGCAGCGGATATCATTCTTGATCATGTTTTGTATAGAGTGTATCTGAATGTTTTCTGTTATTTTGGTTTCCTGAAAGTACCAGACATCATAAATGTGGTCGTTGGCATGTATTTCCGACATTTTTCCCGCAAGCTTTTACAGTTCCAGCTGATAATGGTGAAATTGCTGTAGCTGTTAGGAGGCGTATTATATCAGAGTTAAACTAATCTGAATGCTAGCAAAAATAAAAAGTTATAGTTGCAGATTAGTTTAGCTGGTTTAAGAGCAATGGTCTAACAAACGGTCTTTCGTAAGATTATCACGTGCACAAGTAGTTACGAGTCGCAAGACAGATTTATATGTCTAAGAGATAGTCTAAGAGAGATACCAAGCCTTGTGAGAATATGATCCATTGTTTAAAAAACAAGAAAAGAACATTAATATTCATAACAAGGTTGATATTGTAGTTTTCAGGATGACGGTTATTATTATATCATGCTATAGCTATGATCCTCAGGTTCGGCTTGTCGACCACTAAAGCTGGCGACGTCGTTATTTAACTGCCAGGGAGTTCTACCATTTGGGAGATATCAATGTTTCTTCCCTGATGTCAGGCGTGTCAGGTTCCTGGAACGGGCATTATAGGACTGCGAAATAGAAAGTGTGGTCACACTTTATATATATAAGTACATACAGTACATATACAGGTATAAGTACATACAGTATATGGACACTGAACTTTTTATTATATGTGGTCTCCAATTTTTAGTGCGCATGCGTCGATTTCCAATCAGGAATATGGCTACCTTCAGTAAGTTGAAATTGCAAGTTAGGTTAGGTTAGCGCTGGATGTCCTTTCCCATAAAATATAATTAACTCTTTCGCTTATAATATCGTGTACCAAGGTGGTAAGGAAATCGAGCCAAACATGAATATTATGGGTGAGAGCCGTGGTATTCATGTCATTCGTACAAAACTTAATTTTTTTAATTTGTAAGAGAAAAGTAAAGCGGAGGATTAATAAAATTAAGTTTAATAAAAAATTAAATCAAATTTTTTTAGAGACGCTATATAATGTAGACTGCTATATTTGTATACGATAAAATATTCTCGTAATAAAGCGTGCGTGCGTGCCAAGGTTTCCGACTCCGAAGATCTGAGACCCTCGAGGTACCGAAATTTCAATCAGTACAATCAAGTGCAATATAATATTTTTCTTGCAAATGTTACGTCCAGTCTCCACAGTTCTTTTCTTCAATTAAAATTTTCGTCATCACCAAAAAAAGTTATTAACAAGTAATACCGGTAGATCATCTGTTTCTACCATAGGGAGTTACAAGTTAGTGACGAGCCGAATAACGTTCGCCTTTTTAAGACTAATAATCCACTCGGGACGAAGTCGTTTGATTAAAAATTTGAACCAAGTGCCGAATAGACGAACTTTATCCCGAGGAAGTATTATAAATAGATTATAGAAGAAGAAATAAATAGATTAAGAATTACAAACTGAAACAGAAGTTGTCAGTAATAAATGACACATGTGGCTTTAAACTATTGAACATCCGGTAAATGATCGATGACGAGAGGTATCTTAGATATATATCCCAGATATATATCCTATTTCATAACCGATATCCTTAATGCTAATCCTAGATTAAACCAATAACACGCGAGGTCTGCACTCCATACCACTAGCTCGCGAATATAAAAAGAAGGCCTTCACGAATAATCAGATAGTCAAGCTCCATCTCCGACACAAAACTCTGTCGGTTTGCGACTATATAAGTCATTCTGCAAGCCGACAGTCTGCCAGTCCGCAACCATATCGCTCCACCGATCTTAGTGGTGAGCCATGATCAGTTCAATCGAGCGATTTTATTTATTTACTACGTGACTCAAGTGATCGAAACCTCCAAACCGCTAGGTCAATCCTCCCCTTGGACTCCTTGGACAATCACAGAGATCGGACTTTTGACAGTCATTCTCAAAAGCATAACCTTGCAGAGCAGTAAATCCCATCTTGACATATATATATATATATACTGTTGCTCTGCAAGGTTAGGCTTTTGAGGATGACTGTCAAAACTCTAATATATAGGGGTTTATTATGAAGCGCGGAGACTCCAAGCGTACCAGAAGAGTTTTCGAAATCGGAGTCGATCCCAGCTGAGGAATCGCATTGCCTCTACCACCGGCTTCATCGGCTCACCTAAACGCGTTAGAGGATATACCTCCTCTTTCTTCTTCACCTCCCCCTCGAACTCCGGCATCCGCGTTTTCGGACGTTCTAACGGAATGAATTTTCCCTGACATCCCTTCGCTAACATTCGATTCATCCGTCATCTCCATCCCATTTTCCCCCAGAGGAATTCCGTCGAACTCCACGGACAGCGTTGACTCACAGTTCCTAGAGAAAATTACGCCACCACCGAGATCCTATTTCCGCATCCAAGAGAGTGACTCATTTGAATCACTCGTTAGACAATTACCGCATCTATTCCCGAGGGAATCTTTATGGTCGGTCCTCATTATTTCGATTCAGACGAAATCCGGCATGGAATTACCGGCCAATCTCTCCGTTCCTATATTCCGATATTTGTTCCGGATTCCGCTAACCCTTATTTAGTTGGTTGAATAAGAATTCTTTCTCGATCTCTTTCTTCCTTCTTCTGTTATTATCCAAGAAATAGAACAAAAACTAATATGCTTTGCTTCCCCTGAATTCTCATTCTCTGGCGACTTAATCCAATTAACATGCATAAAATTTAAATAGTCGTCAAATGTTAATTAACTAATAAAGATGATCGCGTATCGATTTGTAATATATAAATTAGTTTGTAATAAATAAACTTATTAAGGTATAACATTGTTCTTTATCTTCTGTATTAATAATGGTCAGGAACAATAAACAATACTAATAATTTTATATCTTTCTCTCATTCTTTAATTTTAAAATCCTAAAAAACCCGTAGTCGTTTAACCTTGCTCTTTTCAGAGATCGCATGTGGTCCATTCCCGAGTTAAAAGGATTAAATTCCTTGACTCGAAATTCGGACCGACGATTCACACCGCTCGTAGGAAACAAGTGTCATAGTGTTTTTTCGGGATGTTGACCCATATTCCGGACGAGCACAAAAAAGGGTGTGTTCGACTCGCGGTACTTGCCTCTGTGCGGATATCTGCGAAACAAGAGTCTGATAGCGTCATATCAAGTACTCTCATCATTCCCGCTCCTCTTCTCTCTAGGATCATAATTTTAAAATTTCCACGGATTTGGACGTAACACAAAGAATTCGAGATTTCAAGAATAGCTAGTTAATTTGTCAAAGTAAGTGGCAAGAAATGATATTTTGCAGAAGATAAACGGATACCTGGACAAAGTATTATTCAATATTATATCTATATTCATTCCGTTCATTCATATCCATTTCGTTATTTTATCATCCTTTTCTAGAATTGGTTATCAAAACAAAAAGCTACAAATGCTGAAGTCGAAAGGTACATGCAAGAGTAGGTGCGAGAGACCGGCGATAGAATAAGAGTAATGCAAAGTAGAAAAATAAATTTTATAAGATGCAATATATATAATATTTAAAGCTGAAGACTAAAAACCGACATTATTAATATATTCGCGTATATTCTCTCTTGTTACATCCAGAGGATTCCATGATTCTTTCGTGGAAAATTTACAACGAATTGTTCTTTTGTGTTATTAGGAAATAAGTAATTTTATTTAATATAACAAATCAAATATTGATAAAATAATTAAAATTCAATTTTTGTAGTGATAAATTTAACCGATAGGATTCAGAGTTAACCAAGTCATGAGGGCAGAAGTTCAATCGTTGCAATAAATTTTTTAACATTAAAGCTTTGTTTACCAGCATTTGGCATTGTTCGCGTGCGTGTGGAGTTAGATAAGATTAATTACAAACATCCAATCTGATTCCTCCAAGTGTCCAATTCCTAGAAGACGTTAGGTCAATGACCTATTGCCAAAAACAAAGAAGGGCATATTGTCCGAATATAAATACGAGAACTCTTTGAGAAACATAAACGGTCAATATATACCACTGGTTCCGCTGTAATTCCAACCCAACGTGAAGTTCTCCAGATCGGTCATATAAAATATCTTTATTAAGCTGGTTTCCCTTAATATTCAAGACCGACTTCATCGAAGGCCAGCCTGACTTCCGATCTGATCACTTGAGAGATTCACCACCATTGTTCTTCGTTCAACTGCAGAAATAGTGAGTAATTAATTCCCCAATATGTCGGAAACATTTTTATTTAGTACGAAACGAACCATCATAGAAATTTCTGTTTTTCTTCTATTATCCATTTCCTGATTCCTCTCATTCATTTCATATTTGTTCGAAGCGATTAATTATATTACTGGAACATTTCGAGCAGGTTATACTCATTTCTTCTGATCACATGTCACGGTAAAACGCTTCTCGTAATTCTCTTTCTGTTGCGATTATTCGAAGCGATAACGTGCTTCGAGTAGTTACTTCTCTTTACTATTTCACCTTTACTTGGAGCGATAGAATGCTTCAACTAATTCATTCTTATTATAGCGCTAAAGTGCTTCTCGTAATTACTTGAAGCGATAAAGTGTTTCGAGCGATTACAATTCCTTATTCTTCTTATTACACGAAGCGGTAAAGCGCTTCGAGCGATTAGATTTTCTTATTCTTTCTATTATATGAAGCGATAAAACGCTTCTCGTGATTATTTGAAGCAGTAAAGCGCTTTGAGTAATTACATTTCCTTATTATTCTTGATATTTAAAGCAGTAAAATGCTCCGAGTGATTCTTACTCATTCTTTCCGATTCCACCGATTGAATCGATAGAATGTTTTCCATAATTTTTCGCTCTTCTTCCTCTCTCGTAATTGCTTGAAACGATAAACCGCTTTGAGTGGTTATCTCTCTTTACTATTTCATTAAATTGAAGCGTTAGAACGTTTCATATTCAATCCTTCCGATTACATGAAGCGGTAAAATGCTCTTATATAAATTCTTTCTCTCTCTCTCTCTTTCTTTTTTATTATTATTATTATTTAGAGCAGTAAAACGTTTTGAGTAATTCACTTATTTCTCGGTCTCTATTATCACTCGAAGTGATAAGGCACTTCGAGTGATTCAAATCTCCTCATTTATTTATTTGGTTTTTCTCTTCCCCTTTTCCTTACTTATCCTTTCCGATGCAAATACTCTTCATCAATTTAGATATCATAACTCCTTAAATTAAAAGGGAAATTTCTAACATAGATGATGAAGCGTAATCGGGTAGATTGAAAAAAGCGAGTTAAGAAAGATGCGAAGATTAAAATGCGTATAATTTCAATTTTCGATTAATTTCAAATAATATTTTAGAATTAAATTATTGTTGACAATTGTTTAATTTTCGATAAAGTTAAAAATGAGAATTTTTGAATTATTTTTGAAGGATTCAGACTGAGCATCTATTTACGGGAGAAGTCACCAAAATATCTCGATATTCAGCGATATAGAAGAGTCCCGCGAGGTTTCCGTTTTCCTATGAAAAATCGCGTATTACTTGAAGTTTTTAGAAGCAGAAAGGCGGCCTATATAAAGATCGAGCCTGCAGAGGTTCCAATTCCCCGAAAGATGGAAGAGCAAGGGATTCCATTGGGAGAGTTGGCGTATACCTCGAGAAAAAAAAGATCCCGCTAATCGTGAAAATTCAAGAACAATAAGAGTCTGTTGCGTTCTTCCCTAGCCCCCTTCACTCCTAATTCCTTCTTTCATTCAAGACAAAGAATCTTGGGGCGTAACATTCTGTATACAGATTAGCCCATAATATTTCATAACATTTCTTAATATTTCGAAGAATGAACGAGGAAATTTTGAATTAAAAGTTCCTTTGTCAATTTTCGCTTAGACTTGATTTATTGATTTATTGATTTATTTATATGTTAATCTGAAAAATTAAAATAATTTTCATTATAATTTTAATTAGAATAAGTTTTAATCGGGATAATGCATAGCAAGCGCGAGGAGTCTCATGGTATGCTCCTGCATACTCTGTCTGCGTGCTATCTGATTGCGATTAACTTTAATCGTTAATAATTCGGTATGTAATAGTCTGAGCCAAAATTAGCAAAGAAATTTTTAGTTCAAAATTTCATTCTCTTTCACTCCCTGAAATATTAATTAATTGTTATAGGACATAATATACATATAAGTATATATATCGGTTAATATCGAAGAATAGTACTCAATCCTCAGTAGTTAAAAGATTAAGCATACTCGATGAGAGATCGAGAAATCTAGGTTGAATTCTGGCTGAAGTAATACATATTTGTCGCAATAAGTTTTTTATACTTTATACATAAGATGCTAGATCAAATTGACGATCGAAAATTAATTTGTGAGATCATTATCATTATTTCAAATATATAAAAGAGTAGAAATTTATTCCAACATCTCGCTTATAAGAGCTTCTTGTACTTAAATGAAAAAATATATGTATATATAGAAGAAAATGTATATTTTGTATTACATTATCCTGTTTATTTTACTTTACCTATGTGTAATAATTCTATTTTATTTGCATAAACATTTCCAAAAACGTATTAATTTATTATAGAACAATATCGCTAATAATTGTAATAAAATATTTTTTATATTTTCTTTAAAATGTTCATTCTTGTATAACTGATTATGTTATTTTATGTGACAATAAGAGTTTACACGAGTATACTTCTCTGGAAAATAAAATTTATTATAATAAGACTTCCCAGCTAACCAAAATTATAATAATAAAATTATAAAATAATAAATTACTGAATAGTCAATTTCTAGATAGTTAATGTTTCCACTTTTGAATTAACTTATTGAGCACTGATAACTATAAGATTCCAATCATCGATACCAAATAACTTAACGAAGTGGAACATCAAATCATACAGAAATTGACTATTCGATAATTTATCAGTTTTAGAGAGAATGTAAGAACCAATCAACTACAGTCGAGCATTTCTCTGTCGTTTCTGTAACAAGGGAATACTGTAGTTGATTGGTTCTAATTCGGATTAAACCCTCGGTGGAAACTAGGGCAACTAGTTGAAGCAACCAATCATTGCTATTCGGCACTTTCCCATCACACAAGTTTTGTGTGCTATGTTCACATGATGCGTTAGGATACAATTTCATGATATTGCTTGTTGTAGCGATAAATGACTGAATTCCCTCTTAATTTATTCACTTTCTTATCGCCAACAACACTATTGAAAAGTTGAATTAATTTAATTTTTAGCGACCTCGTTCTTATGCAAAGATTTAAAAAACAATATCGAAATATACAAGACACATAAGAGTCCAATATAACGATATATTTTAACATAAAAACAAACTCAAACGAGAAGTATATATTGTGTGTGTGTGTGTGTGTGTGTGTGTATATATATATATATATATATATATTAGGTGTACAACTTTGCTTCCGCCGTTTTCCTATAGATGGCTTTAGCGGTAAGTGGTGATCGAAATAAATAGATCATAGACGTCATACAATAAACTTGGGCATCTGTCAACATAACCCCATAGAAACATTAGTCGATTTGTGTCTGCATCATAAAGTTATTCTCGATTGAAAATATCAGTTTACGAGCCAAATTCTCGTCATTTGCGGGAGGTTTTAATTTTTTGCTTCAATATGAAGAAATCTGCGGCTGAGGTTCATCGAATGCTCTCAAATATGGTGAGGCCGCTATTAGTGAAAGAACGTCGTGAGTGGTTTCAACGCTTCAAGAACGATGATTTTGACGTCCAAGGTCATGCTTTGTATTTGGACCAGCTCGGCGTAGTGTATTATGAACTGTTAAAACCGACTGAAACAATCACAGACGATCGGTATCGAACGCAATTGATGCGTTTGAGCCGAGCATTGAAAGA
>NW_017259537.1:446926-452482 GCF_001594045.1 Atta colombica | reverse complement strand
TATATATAAAATATTAATAATCTGTAATTAATTAAAAATCATATATATATTACATATTTCGGTCTCACGATTAAGCCTTCTTTAGAACGCAAGTCATATATATACAGATGATGTCACAATCACTTATTGAACATAAGTCAAAGAGATAGATAAAATGATAAACATGATATAATGATGACCAGAGAAATATTTTGCAGAGAGACGAAAATTATGGAAATTACTCGCAAATAGCTGAACGATCATTGTTTAAAATTTCCCGATGTTCTCGTAAAAAGTTAAAAATAAATTAATAGAAAGAGAAAATATTCAAGTAAATGCATCACTCTAGTAAAATAACTCACTTAACTATATATTATATAAAGTTAAATTTTGCATGTCAAGAAGATGCTCAATTTCTATATTATTAAGCGTCAGTGTGTTGGTCTGTATAGTAAAATAATAACGATATATGGAAAAAGTTAGTCATAATATAAAATTAACATTAAGTATAATAATAATTATTATACGAAAAAGTATTTAAAATAAGACACGTAGTAAACATATAATATGTTACTGTTATGATAGACGAATACTGGCGAATAATAAAATAATCTTGATATTGCAATGTTAGATTTTGTTTATCAATGATATGTAAGCTTTATGGAGGCCCTCAGTATCCGTTTATAGATTTAGATTGTTTTTTTATTTTTTGATGTTTGAACATATTGTTTCCAATTTTAATAATTTTTAATAATTTTTAATAATTTTTAATAATTTTTACACGAACATGACTTTGATTGGGACAACATAAAAATTTTAGATGAAGAATCATGTTATAATAAGCATTTGATTTTGGAAATGTTAAACAAAAAACATGCTTAATAATATAGAAATTGACGAGCATCTTTTTGACATGCAAAACTTAACTTTATGGCCAGTTAGATGAATTATTTTACCAGAATGATGTTGATAATACCGCTCTACGGTTGCTCACAACGACATGCACTACCGATGTTCTTGACAACCGGTAACTTGAGGCGCGAGTGAGCTGCCTCCTTTTACCATTATTACTGCTACGCACGGCTCTCGGCCCATTCGCCACATTCTTTGTCAGCTCTCTAACACGTACTATATACCTACAATAAACAGTGTTCTTTTTATCGTATCCAGCTTCGTTCATCACTCAATTCCTTCGATCTCGGAAATTTCATTAAGTGCCGCATTTGCTCGAATTTTTTTTTCTTTTAATTCAACCATTGTAATATCATGTACATATACGACTTGCATATCTGAAGAAAATACATCAATCGTGAGACCGAATAGCAATATATTTCCTTAAGATATCCTAATTTGATCAGATTGATCCTATTTTGATCCAAAACATTAAATCGTCCATGATTATCTCGAGACATTTATAACCCAGTAAGCAAGAAATATTTTGGAACATTTCAACAACATTGTAGCAATGTATAATGTTGCTCCAATGTTGCTTGCTTACTGAGAATTATCATTGTAATATAATTATCATTGTAATTATTATCATTGTAATAAATCGTTCCTAAGATATCTATTTTGATCCGATAAAATTTTGATTATTTATATTAATAAATTGCATTTTTCAACTTTTAACACATATGTCATATACATTTATATTATGTATTTATGTATTTTATGTATATTATAGAGACATATCTTTGCAATTTAATTGTTAATTTTTTTAATGTTTATATAAATATCCTACACATATTGAAAACTATCCTTTGTTTCGGGAAAAATTTAATCATATTTATTTTTATGTGTTATTAATTTGGCAGTTACAGTTATAGCTTATTTTGTTTTTTATACATAATTTATTTCTAAATAGGTATATTAATATTCTTGAGACTTTCACGGGTCCTTTCTATATAAAGATTATGATTATGAAAGATTATTTCGCGGGTTTCTTCCGTGTCCAGATCCATTCTTAGAATGCCAACGTTTCGTGAATCTTGCAGTTCATTTCATCAGAGTGAGGAGCAGCCTGATACTGAACTGTTTCTCCGGGTCACCTCTTTTATATATTACGCTACTTGTGTAGCGGTGGAAAAGGAGAAGAGAATTGTGGGTGGAGGGTGAGGGAAATCGGTCAGTCCTCATTAATCGGGAGGATAGTTTTTCATATTTTATTTATGTTGTAGCCATTGTCTCTATTTAGATTGTTAGGTTGTATTTTTGTATTTCTATAGCTTCTCTATACTTTCTTGGAAGATATGATGTAATATTGGCTATTGTGGTTGTTTTTTGTCAAATTTGTGTTTGTTTTGTAGTATTTGATCCAGTTTCGATGTTGTATTCTGATAGTTGCGTAACATGTTTTAAGCTGACATCACGTTGATGTTCTTTTATCCATAGGTTGACCATTCTCCCAGTTTTTCCAATGTATGCTTGTTCGCAGGAACAAGATATTTTGTACACTCCTGCGGAGCGGAGTGGGGAGGGGTCTTTGATCTTTAGGATTTCTTAAGATTTGTTCTATCTTTTTGGTTTAAAGATATCGAAGTTCGGATATTGTGTTTGTTTAATATCCTGCCAATCCGATGTGTTGTTCCTTTGACATATGGGAGAATGGATAGGATCTTCTCGTCTGATTGTGTGTCAAAAACCATTGTCTTGTTTGCATGTTTATTGATTGTTTTGATTATGTCTTTTTTGTCATGTCCGTTTTTCTGTAAGGCTATTTTTAAATGATTGAGTTCTGTCTGTGGAACGCCAACGTTTGTGGAATGCCAACGTTTCGTGAACCTTGCAGTTCACTTCAGGGCGAGGAGCCTAGATTCTTCCTAGATGTTCTTGTTTCTAAGAAAGCTGATGGTACCTTAGATCATCAAGTGTACAGAAAATCAACACACACAGATAGATACCTACATGCCGAATCACATCATCACCCAGCACAAAAACAGCAATCTGCAATCAATTCACTTGTACACAGAGCTTTCACCATCTCTGACAAAGAACATCTAGGAAGAATCTAGGCTCCTCGCCCTGATGAAATGAACTGCAAGGTTCACGAAACATTGGCATTCCACAAACGTTGGCGTTCCATAGACTCAATCACTTAAAAATAGCCTTACAGAAAAACGGACATGACAAAAAAGACATAATCAAAACAATCAATAAACATGCAAACAAGACAATAGTCTTTGACACACAATCAAACGAGAGGATCCTATCCATTCTCCCATATGTCAAAGGAACAACAGATCGGATTGACAGGATATTAAACAAACACAATATCCGAACTTCGATATGTTTAAACCAAAAAGATAGGACAAATCTTAAGAAATCCTAAAGATCAAAGACCCCCCCACTCCGCTCCGCAGGAGTGTACAAAATATCTTATTCCTGCGGACAAGTATACATTGGAAAAACTGGGAGAATGGTCAACCTATGGATAAAAGAACATCAACGTGATGTCAGGTTAAAACATGTTACGCAACTATCAGAACACAACATCGAAACTGGATCAAATACTATTTGACAAAAAACAATCACAATAGCCAACATTACATCATACCTTCCAAGAAAGTATAGAGAAGCTATAGAGATACAAAAACAAAACCTAACAATCTAAATAGAGACAATGGCTACAACATAAATAAAATATGGAAAATTATCCTTCCGGTTAATGAGGACTGACCGATTCCCTCACCCTTCCCCCACCCTCCACCCACAATTCTTTTCTCCTCCTCCACCACTACACAAGTAGCGTAATATATAAGGGGCGACCCGGAGGAACAGCTCAGTATCAGGCTGTTCCTCACTCTGAAATGAACTGCAAAATTCACGAAACGTTGGCTTTCCAAGAAAGGATCTGGACACGGAAGAAACCCGCGAATCGCATAATCTTTATTTAAGTATGTAGGTTATTTATTAATTGATAAAGCAAATGGAGTTTTTGGTATATTTTACAAAATCGGTTCTATTGATTATAAGTATTGTTTTAATGAAAATTTTCCATTTTACTAAATTAAACTACTAGTATGAAATGACGATTTTGTCCCAAAAAAAACACGTTAAATTCGGAAGAATGATAAAAAAGATTTATTCAAAGTGTGCTCCATTGCTAGTTACACATTTGTCCCATCTTTTGTGCAATTTGTGGATACTACGCCAGTAAAAATCTTCCCTTTTTGCCGCGAACTATTCATCGAGCCATTTTTTCACATCTTCGAATGAACCAAAGCGCTGCTCAGCAAGTGCGTGATCCATCAATGCAAATAAGTGGTAATCAGAAGGAGCCAAGTCTGGTCAGTAAGCCGCATGAGGTAGAACTTCTCAGCTGAGTGCTTCCAACGAGTCCCGAACTGGTTTTGCCGTATGTGATGGAGCATTGTCATGGAGAAAATGACCTTGTGTTGCCTCTTTTGGTATTATCTGGTCGTTTTTTAAGCAGCGAACGGTTCAAATCGATCAATTGTTGTTAATTTGGTATTAACCGTTTCGCCAGGCTTCAATAGCTCATAATAGATCACACCATTCTGATCCCACCAAACAGAGCATCGTCTTCCTGCCAAAACGATTCGGTCTTGCGGTCGATGTGGATGGTGCGCCTGGGTCTACCCATGATTTTTTGCGCTTGGGATTCTCAAAAAAATATCCACTTTTCATCCTCAGTAACGATACGATGCAAGAATGACTTTCTTCTGTATCGTTCGAGCAAAATTTCACATGTGTTTTTGCGCCTCTCCATCTGTCTCTCATTCAATTCATGTGGCATCCATCTGCCGACTTTTTGAATCTTTTCCATCTCGTAGGCGATTGGAAACAGCTTGTTGACTAACGCTCAATTGCTCTGCGAGTTGTTTTTGTGTTTGTGAATCATCTTCATTCAGCAATGCTTGCATTCCGTCTTCGTACTTTATGGTTTTCCTTGTCTGCAACATCGAAATCTCCAATTTTGAAACGCTGAAACTATCGTATTTTTGCGATGAAGCATGTTCACCATAAGCTTCTCCAAGTAATCGGTATGATTCCGCAGCAGTTTTCTTCAAATGAAAACAAAAAATTAATCCGCGAATGCTCCTTATTTGGTGCAAATTTCGTCATATTAAACACAGCAACACAATACTATGCAAACACTTTTCAATCAAATCACTTTGCGCGTTTGATACTTGTTGATGGTACAATAAAATGGCGTATAATGTTAAATCTTTGTACTTCACACTGCATTGGTGCGCCATCTATTTCTCAAATCGTCATTTCATACTTGGTAACTATGAATAACCTGGTAACTATGAATAACTCTATTCAAAAAAATTACTTTTAGAGGCTCTATGAGCACACTCTGAGTACCTATGACCATGGAACATGTCGGAATGAATTCCGATCAAAATTATTTCACTTTCTCTAGAAAACACAATAGAAATCTAGGGAATAATTGAATAATTCCGATTAAATTTATTCCGACTTGTTCCATAATAGGTGGTGATTAAGTTAGAAGTTAAGTTAGTGAAGAAGTTAACAGTATATGACGAACTCCATTCGCATACGCCTCTTAATAGGAATCCGTATCATTTTCTCTTTACGGAAAACTTCCAT
>NW_017259537.1:445909-446826 GCF_001594045.1 Atta colombica | reverse complement strand
TATATATATATATGTTATCCCTCTAGTAAGGAGTCAAGTCATAAGGAGTACTGATCTTTGATTTCGAATCCTTTAAACGCTACCATTTGCAAATACTTTCGATGTGGTAGTGAATCCGTGAATTGGTGTGAGTAACTGTTTCATGGCGCTAACGCGAAATAGAATTATCAACTGTCAATCATAGTGGAATTGTTTCCAGCTACCCGGCAATGACGTCCTTCCAGTCTTATGTCTTTTACTAGAGAAACTGTACGTATGCCTAGCGTACGTATACTCTGCCAGGCAAACGACGTTTTCATAAGAAAAAAATCCCTATAAAGAGGCGAATATAAATGGAGTTCGTACTTACTTTTACTCTTAACGTGATCGGTATGCTCATGGAGCCTCTGAAAATATTTTTTTTTAAATAGAGTTATTTATGAATAACTCTATTTAACTAAGGTTAGTTTCATGTGACACATATTCATTTTCTACATTTTGTATCATATCGAGACGCGGATTACTTTGTAAAAAAGTATTACTGCGCACTACTCAGTAATATTTTTCTATAAGGATTTAACATCCTAGACATTTTAGGATGTCCAATGGATAAAGACAGAATGAAATTTGATCAGAAACATTCTAATGATATCTAAATGATGATGTCCTATGGATGTAGAATAAGCGGGGATGTATAAACATCATCAATGCCGCGAAAAAAGAATTAGTGTGTTCTAAATAAAGAGTTAATAAAAGAGTTTATAAATTCTTTATAAGAATTGAATAAAGAATCCATATAAAGACTTTATATTTATAAATGAATGCCAACATGATTGTATTATTGTGCAGCTTTTAGTTAGTTCATATTAACAACTTATTAAATATAATAAGATTTTATTAAATCTTATTCGAGTCCAATTTATTCAATTTAATTATAT
>NW_017259537.1:443911-445809 GCF_001594045.1 Atta colombica | reverse complement strand
TATATATATATACATGTATATATATAGAGCACAAAGTCATGTAAAACATGACTTAATTAAGAGTAATAATGTATGAGTCAAATATTTAATAACAAACATATTTGGCTCATATATTATTAAATTCATGATTTTTTATTACACAAATGTTTCATAAATAAATATGCATACTTGTAAAGCTATAATATTATATTGCAGAAAAATTACAATTTTTTCTCTGCAGTTATTATCTCTATTGATAATCAAACTTTGACGATAATACTGAAATCACAATTTTAAAGAAAAATTGAGTATTATTGAATTCTAAATGCATAAATATGTCTACTAAAGTAATAAATCATAAAATTAGCACAATATTATCAGTTTTTAACTCTTATCTTCAATATTATATATTATTCACAATAAGGACGCGAACTCCCGTAAGAATGTCGATTTTTAATAGTATCTCATCAATGGCCAAACGAAAAGATTATTAAAAATCAGAGTATCAGAACCAGAGTATCGTAATCACATTAATAGACATACTAATCAACACTCGATTATTACTGAACGTAGACTGAAATATAATCATGAATTTGATTGTAACCTTTTGAAAATTTTGATTGAAAATTTTCCGAATCTATATTTTAAATCCATAAAAATGAATTGGATTCTATATAAAAAAAATTTTTATATATGTAAAATTTTAAATAAATTAAAGTAGTAATTAAATGAAATTCTGTTATTATTTTAAAATTTTTATACAAAAATATACACTAGCTGTATAATAAAGGAAACGTTTTAATATAAAATAAACATACAAGCATAATTTATTAATTAAAAATAAGAAATTTACATATATAATATTTATTATACATATTTATAATTCTTTTATAGTTCTTTTTCTTTTATGTAGTTCTTTTATGTAGTTCTTGTTTCTTTTATTAGGTATACAACTTTGCTTCCGCCGTTTTTTTCCGAAATTCCAAGTTTTATTGTAAAAAACTGATTATACATTTATGATTCAAAGTATTGTCCATTGTTGGCCACTACTTTCTCCCATCTTTCGAGTAGCGTACGAATCCCGCGTCGAAAAAACTGGTCATCTTTTGAGGCTATCCACGAATCGATCCAATTTTTTATTTCTTGATAAGACCGGAAGTGCTGGTCAGCCAGGCCTTGTGCCATTGATCGAAACAAGTGATAGTCAGAGGGAGCAACGTCTGGAGAATACGGCGGGTGGGGTAGGACTTCCCATTTCAACATTTCCAAGTATGTCCACCATTAGTATGTTGACCACTTTCGCAACATGGGGTCGAGCATTGTCATGCTGCAAAATCACTTTATCATGTCTCTCGTTGTATTGCGACCGTTTATCTTTCAATGCTCGGCTCAAACGCATCAATTGCGTTCGATATCGATCGCCTGTAATTGTTTCAGTCGGTTTTAACAGTTCATAATACACTACGCTGAGCTGGTCCCACCAAATACAGAACATGACCTTAGACGTCAAAATCACCGTTCTTGAAGCGTTGAAACCACTCACGACACGTTCTTTCACTAATAGTGGCCTCACCATAAGAATTGGAGAGCATTCGATGAGCCTCAGCCGCAGATTTCTTCATATTGAAGCAAAAAATGAAAACCTCCCGCAAATGACGAGAATGTGGCTCGTAAACTGACATTTTCAATCGAGAATAACTTTATGATGCAAAAACAAATCGACTAATGTTTCTATGGGGTTATGTTGACAGATGTTCAAGTTTATTGTATGACGTCTATGATCTATTTATTTGACCATCACTTACCGCTAAAGCCATCTATCTAGGAAAACGGCGAAAGCAAAGTTGTACATCTAATAATTATTAAATATTAATAAAGTAGAATTCTCTCTCTCTCTCTCTCTCTCTCTCTCTCTCTCT